>NW_024729551.1:0-42125 GCF_018991925.1 Homarus americanus | reverse complement strand
TGTGAGGTCCGGGCACCCCTCAAGCACCATGACCCAATGTATGAGGGCCGGGCACCCCTTCAATGACATGACCCGGGGTGTGTGGGCCGGGCCCCCTTTCAGTGCCATGAACCGGGATGTGAGGGCCGGGCACCCGTTTAGGTCTATAACCAGGGGTTTGAGGGCCGGGCACACCTTCAGTGCCATGGCCAGGGGTGTGACGACCGGGCACCGCTTCAGTGCCATGACCCGGGGTGTGAGGGCCTTTGCACCCCTTCGGTGACATGAACCAGGGTGTGAGGGCCGGGCACACCTTCACATGACACGGGGTGTGAGGGCCGGGCACCTTTTCAGTACCATGACCCGGGGTGTGAGAACCGGGCACCCTTTGAGTGCCATGAATCGGGGTGTGATGGCCGGGCACCCCTTCAGCTCCATGACCCGTGGTGTGAGCGCCGGGAACCGCTTCAACCCCATGGCCTGGGGTGTGAGGGCCGGGCACCCCTGTAGGTCCATGACCCGGGGTATGTGGGCCGTGCACCGCTTCAGTGACATGACCCGGGGTGTGAGGGCCGGGCACCCTTTCAGTGCTATGAAACGGGGTGTGAGGGCCGGGCACCCCTTCAATGACATGACCCGGAGTGAGTGGGCCGGGCACCCTTTCAGTGCCATGAAACGGGGTGTGAGGGCCGGGCTCATTTAGTTCCATGAATCAGGGGTGTGAGGGCAGGCATCTCCAGCACCATCCCAGGTTCTGTTGGCCAGTGCTCTGTGGAGAGTGAGGGGCCAGGCACCCTTTCAGTGGCCCGGGGTGCCAGTGTGAGCCTTCAAGACATGACCCGGGATGTGAGGGCCGGTGACTCCTTCAGTGCCATGACCCTGGGTGTGAGGTCCGGGCTCGATTTCAGTGCCATGAATCGGGGTGTGAGGGCCGGGCACCCCTCTAGCACCATGACACGGGATATAAGGGCCGGGCACCCCTTCAATGACATGACCCGGGGTGTGTTTGCCGGGTACCCGTTTAGGTCTATAACCAGGGGAGTGAGGGCCGGGCACACCTTCAGTGCCATGGCCAGGGGTGTGACCGCCGGGCACCCCTTCAGTGACATGACCCGGGGTGTGAGGGCCGGGCACTATTTCCGTGCCATGAAATGGGGTGTGAAGGCCAGGCAACCCTATAGTGCTGTTAACCGGGGTGTGAGGGCCGGGCACCCCTTCACATGACCCGGGGTGTGAGGGTCGGGCACCCCTTCAGTGCCATGAATCGAGGTGTGAGGGCCGGCCTCGATTTCAGTGCCATGAATCGGGGTGTGAGGGCCGGGCACCCCTTCAGCACCATGACCTGGGGTATGAGGGTCGAGCAGCCCTCCAGTGCTATGACCCGGGGTGTGAGGGCCGGGAACCGATTCAACTCCATGACCTGGGGTGTGAGGACCGGGCACCCTTTTAGGTCCATGACCCGGGGTGTGTGGGCCGGGCACCAGTTTAGGTCTATGACCAGGGGTGTGAGGGCCGGGAACCCCTTGAGTGACATGACCCGGGGTGTCAGGGTCGGGCACCCCTTCAGTGCCATGAGCCGGGGTGTGAGGGCCGGGCACCCCAGCAGTGCCAAGAAACGGGGTGTGAGGTGCGGGCACCCATTCAGTGCCATGAATCGGGGTGTGAGGGTCGGGCACCCCTTCAGCACCATGACCCTGGGTGTGAGGGCTGGGCATGATTTCAGTGCCATGAATCGGGGTGTAAGGGCCGGGCACCCCTCTAGCACCATGACCCGGGGTATGAGGGCCGGGCAACCCTTGAGTGATATGACCCGGGGTGTGAGGGCCAGGCACCCCTTTAGTGACATGTCCCGGGGTGTGAGGGCCGGGCACCCCTTCAATGACATGACCCGGAGGGAGTGAGTAGTGGGCTGGCACTTTCAAAGCAGAACTGGGGTGTGATGGCCGGGCACCCGTTTAGGTGTATAATCAGGGGTGTGAGGGCCGGGCACACCTTCAGTGCCATGGCCAGGGGTGTGACGGCCGGGCACCGCTTCAGTGCCATAACCCGGGGTGTGACGGCCGGGCACCCTTTCAGCTCCATGACCCGTGGTGTGAGGGCCGGGAACCGATTCAACTCCATGACCTGGGGTGTGAGGGCCGGGCACCCTTTTAGGTCCATGACCCGGGGTGTGAGGGCCGTGCACCCCTTCAGTGACATGACCCGGGTTGTGATGTCCGGGCACCCCTTCAGCTCCATGACCCGGTATGTGAGGGCTGGGCATCCCTCCAGCACCATGGCCCGGGGTGTGAGGGCCGGGCACCCCTTCAGCACCATGGCCCGGGGTGTGAGGGCCGGGCACCCCTTCAGTGTCATGACCCGGGGTGTCAGGGCCGGACACCCCTCCAGAACCATGGCCCGTGGTGTAAGGGCCCTGCACCCTTTCAGTGCCATGAATCGGGGTGTAAAGGCCGGGCACACCTCCAGCACCATGTCCCGGGGTGTGAGGGCCGTGCACCCCTTCAGTGCCATGGCCAGGGGTGTGACGACCGGGCACCGCTTCAGTGCCATGATCCGGGGTGTGAGGGCCGGGCACCCCTTCACATGACACGGGGTGTGAGGGCCGGGCACCCCTTCAGTGTCATGACCCGGGGTGTCAGGGCCGGACACCCCTCCAGAACCATGGCCCGTGGTGTAAGGGCCGGGCACCCTTTCAGTGCCATGAATCCGGGTGTAAAGGCCGGGCACACCTCCAGCACCATGTCCCGGGGTATGAGGGCCGGGCACCCCTTCAGTGCTATGTCCCGGGGTGTGAGGGCCAGGCACCCTTTCAGTGACATGAACCGGGGTGTGAGGGCCGGGCACCCCTTCAGTGTCATGACCCGGGGTGTCAGGGCCGGACACCCCTCCAGAACCATGGCCCGTGGTGTAAGGGCCGGGCACCCTTTCAGTGCCATGAATCCGGGTGTAAAGGCCGGGCACACCTCCAGCACCATGTCCCTGGGTATGAGGGCCGGGCACCCCTTCAGTGCTATGTCCCGGGGTGTGAGGGCCGGGCACCCTTTCAGTGCCATGACCCGGGGTGTGAGGGCCGGTCACTCCTTCATTGCCATGACCCGGGGTGTGAGGGCCGGGAACCCTTCAGCCCCATGACCCGGGCTGTGAGGGCCGGGCACCCGTTTAGGTCTATGACCAGGGGTGTGAGTGCCGGGAACCCCTTCAGTGCCATGAGCCGGGGTGTGAGGGCCGGGCACCCCATCAGTGCCATGAAACGGGGTGTGAGGTCCGGGCACCCTCTGCTACGACCCTGGGAGAGCCGGGCACCCAGGCTTAGTGCCAGTGAACGGGTGTGGTGTCAGCACTTTCAGCACTATGACCCGGGGGTGTGAGGGCTGGGCATGATTTCAGTGCCATGAATCGGGGTGTGAGGGCTGGCACCCTCTAGCACCATGACCGGGTATGAGGCCGGCACCCCTTGAGTGCTGGTGACCCGGTGTGAGGAATGGGCCCCCTTTCAGTGACATGACCCGTGTGTGTAGGACCGGGAACCCCTTCAATGACATGAACCTGGAGTGTGTGGGCCTGGCACCCTTTGAGTGCCATGACCCGGGGTGTGAGGGCCGGTCACTCCTTCAGTGCCATGATCCGGGATGTGAGGGCCGGGCAACCCTTCAGCACTATGACCCGGGGTGTGAGGGCCGGGCTCGATTTCAGTGAAAAGAATCGGGGTGTGAGGTCCGGGCACCCCTCAAGCACCATGACCCAGGGTATGAGGGGCGGGCACCCCTTCAATGACATGACCTGGGGTGTGTGGGCCGGGCCCCCTTTCAATGCCATGAACCGGGATGTGAGGGCCGGGCACCCGTTTAGGTCTATGACCAGGGGTGTGAGGGCCGGGAACCTCTTCAGTGACATGACCCGGGGCGTCAGGGCCGGGCACCCCTTCAGTGCCATGAGCCGGGGTGTGAGGGCCGGGCACCCCATCAGTGGCATGAAACGGGGTGTGAGGTCCGGGCACCCCTTCACATGACACGGGGTGTGAGGGCCCGGCCCCCTTTGAGTGCCTTGAATCGGGGTGTGATGGCCGGGCACCCCTTCTGCTCCATGACCCGTGGTGTCAGCGCCGGGAACCGCTTCAATCCCATGGCCTGGGGTGTAAGGGCCGGGCACCCCTTTAGGTCCATGACCCGGGGTATGAGGGCCGTTCAACGCTTCAGTGACATGACCCGGGGTGTGAGGGCCAGGCACCCCTTTAGTGACATGTCCCGGGGTGTGAGGGCCGGGCACCCTTTCAGTGCCATGAAACGGGGTGTGAGGGCCGGGCACCCCTTCAAATGACATGACCTGGGGTGTGGAGGGCACCCCTTCAGCCCCATGACCCCGGGTGTGAGGGCCGGGCACCCCTCCAGCACCATGACCCCGGGTATGAGGGCGGGGCACCCCTTCAGTGCTATGACCCGGGGTGTGAGGGCCGGGCACCCTTTCAGTGACATGACCCGGGGTGTGAGGACCGGGAACCCCTTCAATGACATGAACCTAGAGTGTGTGGGCCGGGCACCATTTGAGTGCCATGACCCGGGGTGTGAGGGCCCATCACTCCTTCAGTGCCATGACCCGGGATGTGAGGGCCGGGCAACCCTTCAGCACTATGACCTGGGGTGTGAGGGCCGGGCTCGATTTCAGTGCCAAGAATCGGGGTGTGAGGTCCGGGCACCCCTCAAGCACCATGACCCAGGGTATGAGGGCCGGACACCCCTTCAATGACATGAACCGGGGTGTGTGGGTCGGGCCCCCTTTCAGTGCCATGAAATGGGCAGTGTGAGGGCTGCACCTACAGTGTTGCGAACTGGGGAGGGGTTGCACCGTTTCAGTACCATGAATCGGGGTGTGAGGGCAGGGCACCCCTTCAGCACCATGAACCGGGGTGTGAGGGCCGGGCACCAATCGAGCACCATGGCCCGGGATGTGAGGGCCGGACACCCTTTTAGTGACATGACCTGAGGTGTAACGGCCGGGCACCCCTTCAGTGACATGACCCGGGGTGTGAGGGCCGGGCACCCCATCAGCACCATGACCCGGGGTTTAGGGCCGGGCACTGCTTCAGCACCATGACCCGGGGTGTGAGGGCCAGGCACACCTTCAGTGCCATGACCCGGAGTGTGAGAGCTGTGCACCCCTTCAGTGACATGACCCGGGGTGTGAGGGCCGGGCTCCCTTTCAGTGACATCACCCGGGGTGTCAGGGCTGGGCACCCCTCCAGGACCATGACCTGGGGTGTAGAGAACTGGCACCCCTTTAGTGCCATGACCCGGGGTGCGAGGGACGGGCACCCCTTCAGTGTCATGAATCGGGGTGTGAGGGCCAGGCACCCTTTCAGTGCCATGAAACGGGGTGTAAGGGCCGGGCACCCCTACAATGCTGCGAACCGGGGTGTGAGAGCTGGGCACCCCTTCAGCACCATGACCCAGGGTGTTAGGGCCGGGTTCGAATTCAGTGCCAAGAATCGGGGTGTGAGGGCCGGGCACCCCATTAGCACCATGACCCGGGGTGTGAGGGCCGGGAACCGCTTCAGTGCCAAGACCCGGGGTGAGGTGTGAGGGCCGGGCACCCCTTCAGTGTCAGGAATCGGGGTGTGAGGGCCGGGCACCCTTTCAGTGCCATGAAACGGGGTGTGAGGGCCGGGCACCCCTTCAGCACCATGACCCAGGGTGTGAGGGCCGGGCACCAATCGAGCAGCATGGCCCGGGATGTGAGGGCCGGACATCCTTTTAGTGATATGACCCGGGGTGTGACGGCCGGGCACCCCTTCAGTGACATGACTCGGGGTGTGAGGGCCGGGCACCCCATCAGCACCGTGACCCGGGGTGTGAGGGCCGGGCACCGCTTCAGCACCATGACCCGGGGTGTGAGGTCCAGGCACCCCTTCAGTGCCATGACCCGGAGTGTGAGAGCTGTGCACCCCTTCAGTGACATGACCCGGGGTGTGAGGGCCGGGCACACTTTCAGTGACATGACCCGGGGTGTGAGGGCTGGGCACCCCTCCAGCACCATGACCCGGGGTGTGACGGCCGGGCACCTTTTTAGTGCCATGACCCGGGGTGTGGGCACCCTTTCATTGACATGACCCAGGGTGTGAAGGCCGGGCACCCTCAGCACACCATGACCGGGGTAGAGGGCCGGGCACCCCTTTAGTGCTATGACCCGGGGTGTGAGGGCCGGGCACCACTTTAGGTACATGACCACGGGTGTGAGGGCCTGGCAAACCTTCAGTGCCATGGCCAGGGGTGTGAGGGCTGGGCACCTCATCAGTGCCATGACCCGTGGTGTGATGGACGGGCACCACTTCAGTGACATGATCCGGGGTGTGAGGGCCGGGCATCCCTTTAGTGACATGACCCGGGGTGTGAGGGCCGGGCACCCCTTCAGCACCATGACCCGGGGTGTGAGGGCCGGGCTCCCCTTCAGTGCCATGACCCGGGGTGTGAGGGCTGGGCACCCTTTCAGTGACATGACCAAGGGTGTGAAGACCGGGCACCCGTTCAGTGCCATGAATCTGGGTGTGATGTCCGGGCACCCCTTCAGTGTCACGAATCGGGGTGTGAGGGCCGGGCACCCTTTCAGTGCCATGAAATGGGGTGTGAGGGCTGGGCACCCTTACATTGCTGCGAACCGGGGTGTGAGGGCCGGGCACCCCTTCAGCACCATGACCCGGGGTGTGAGGGCCGGGCACCAATCGAGCACCATGGCCCGGGATGTGAGGGCCGGACACCCTTTTAGTGACATGACCCGGGGTGCGACGGCCGGGCACCCCTTCAGTGACATGACCCGGGGTGTGAGGGCCGGGCACCCCTTTAGTGACATGACCCGGGGTGTGAAGGCCGGGCACCCCTCCAGCACCATGACCCGGGGTGTGATGGCCAGGCACCCCTTCAGTGCCATGACCCGGGGTGTGAGGGCCGGGCACCCCTTTAGTGGCACGAACCGGGGAGTGAAGGCCGGGCACCCTTTCAGTGACATGACCTGGGGTGAGGCTGGAGCACCCCTCCAGCACCATGACCCGGGGTGTGACTGGCCAGGCACCTTTTAGTGCCATGACCCAGGGGTGTGATGGCAGGCACCCCTTCCAGTGTCATGGTGGGGTGTGAGGCCAGGCACCCTTTCGTTGCGCGAGCAGGTGTGAGGGCGGGAACCCCTACAGTGCTGTGAACCGGGGTGTGAGGGCCGGGCACCCCTTCACATGACCTGGGGTGTGAGGGTCGGGCACCCCTTCAGTGAAATTTATCGGGGTGTGAGGGCTGGGCACCCCTTTAGCACCATGACCGAGGGTGTTAGGGCCGGGCTCGAATTCAGTGCCAATAATCGGGCTGTGAGGGCCGGGCACCCCATCAGCACCACGACCCGGGGTGTGAGGGCCAGGAACCGCTTCAACCCCATGACCCTGGGTGGGAGGGCCGGGCACCCCTTTAGGTCCATGATCCGGGGTGTCATGGCCGTGCACCCCTTCAGTGACATGACCCGGGGTGTGAGGGCCGGGCACCCCTTTAGTGACATGACCCGGGGTGTGAAGGCCGGGAACCCCTTTAGTGACATGACCCGGGGTGTGAGGGCCGCGCACCCCTTCAGCACCATGATCCGGGGTGTGAGGGCCGGGCACCCCTTCAGTGCCAAGACCCGGCGTGTGAGGGCCGGGCTCCCCTTCAGTGCCATGACCCGAGGTGTGAGGGCCGGGCACCCCTTCAGTGACATGACAATGGGTGTGAGGGCTGGGCACCCTATCAGTGTCATAAACATTGGTGTGAGGGCCGGGCACCCCTTAAGTGCCATGAAACGGGGTGTGGGGGCAGGGCACCCCTACAGTGGTATGAACCGGGGTGTGAGGGCGGGGCACCCCTTCACATGACCCGGGGTGTAAGGGCCAGGCCACCCATCAGCACCATGACCCGGGGTGTGAGGGCCGTGCACACCTTCAGTACCATGACCCGGGGTGTGATGTTCGGGCACACCTTCAGTGCCATGATCCGGGGTGTGAGGGCCGGGCATCCCTTCAGTGCCATGACCGGGAGCGTGAGAGCTGGGCACCCCTTCAGTCACATGACCTGGGGTGTGAGGGCCGGACACCCTTTCAGTGACATGACCCGGGTAGGTTCGGGCACACGTCCAGCACCATGACCCGGGGTGTGGAGGTTCGGCACACCTTCAATGCCATGACCCGTGTGGGAAGCTGGGCACCTTCTGCACCAGGCGATCCAGGGTGTTAGCCGGGCTCTGTTTTCAGTGCCAAGAATCGGGGTGAGAGGGCCGGGCACCCCATCAGCACCATAACCCGGGGTGTGAGGTCCAGGAACCGCTTCAACCCCATGACCCGGGGTGTGAGGGCCGGGCACCCCTTCAGTGTCATGAACCGGGGTGTGAGGGCCGGGTACCCTTTCAGTGCCATGAAACGGGGTGTGAGGGTCGGGCACCCCTCAGGCACCATGACCCGGGGTGTGAGGGCCGGGCACCCCTTCAGTGCCAAGAATCGGGGTGTGAAAGCCGTGCACCCCTTCAGCACCGCGACCTGGGGTGTGAGGGGCCAGGCACTCTGCGCCATGACCCAGGTGTGGAGGGCCGGCACCTCCAGCACCATGACTCGCGTGAGGGCCGCATCCGCCTAACCCCATAATCCGTGGTGTGAGGGGCTGGGCGGCACCCCTTTAGGTCCATGACCTGAGGTGCAGGCTGTGCACTTTTGGCGCCATGAACCGGGGTGTGAGGGCCGGGCACCCCTTCTACAGTGTCAGCGAAACGGGTGAGGGCCGGGCACCCTTTCAGTGCCATGAATCGGGGTGTGAAAGCCGGACACCCCTTCAGCACCATGACCCGGGGTGTGAGGGCCAGGCACCCCTTCAGTGCCATGACCCGGGGTGTGAGGGCCCGGCACTTCTTCAGTGACATGACCCTGGGTGTGGGGGCCGGGCACACCTTCAGTGTCATGAACCGGAGTGTGAGGGCCGGGCACCCTTTCAGTGCTATGAAACGGGGTGTGATGGCCGGGCACCCCTACAGTGCTGCAAACCGGGGTTTGAGGGCCCGGCACCCCTTCAGCTCCATGACCCGGTATGTGAGGGCCGGGCACCCCTCTAGCACCATGGCCCGGAGTGTGAGGGCATGGCTCCCCTCCAGCACCATGGCCCGGGGTGTGAGGGTCGGGCACCCCTTCAGTGTCATGACCCGGGGTGTCAGGGCCGAAGACCCTCCCAGAACTATGGCCCGGGGTGTGAGGGCCGGGCACCCTTTCAGTGCCATGAATCGGGGTGTAGAGCCGGACACCACTTTAGGTACATGACCAAGGGTGTGAGACCCGGACAAACCTTCAGTGCCATGGCCACGGGTGTGAGGGCCGGGCACCCCTCCAGCACCATGAACCGGGGTGTGAGGGCCGGGAACAGCTTCAACCCCATGACCCGTGGTGTGAGGGCCGGGCACCCCATTAGGTCCATTACCCGGGATGTGAGGGCCGTGCACCCTTTCAGTGCCATGACCGGGAGTGTGAGAGCTGGGCACCCATTCAGTGCGATGAAACGGGGTGTGAAGGCCGGGCACCCATTGAGTGCGATGAAATGGGGTGTGAAGGCCGGGCACCGCTACAGTGCTGCGAACCGGGGTGTGAGGGCCGGGCACCCCTTCACATGACCCGGGGTGTGAGGGTCGGGCACCCCTTCAGTGCCATGAATCGGGGTGTGAAGGCCAGGCACCCCTACAGTGCTGTGAACCGGGGTGTGAGGGCCGGGCACCCCTTCAGTGCCATGATCCGGGGTGTGAGGGCCGGGCACCCCTTCAGTGCCATGACCGGGAGTGTGAGAGCTGGGCACCCCTTCAGTGACATGACCCGGGGAGTGAGGTTCGGGCACACCTTCAGTGCCATGACCCGGGGTGTGAGGTTCGGGCACACCTTCAGTGCCATAACCCGGTGTGTGAGGGCCGGGCACCCCTTTAGCACCATGATCCAGGGTGTTAGGGCCGGGCTCGTTTTCAGTGCCAAGAATCGGGGTGAGAGGGCCGGGCACCCCATCAGCACCATAACCCGGGGTGTGAGGGCCGGGAACCGCTTCAACCCCATGAACCGGGGTGTGAGGGCGGGGCACCCTTTCAGTGCCATGAAACGGGGTGTGAGGGCCGGGCACTTCTACAGTGCTGCGAAACAGGGTGTTAGGGCCGAGCACTCCTTCACATGACCCGTTGTGTGAGGGTCGGGCACCCCTTCAGCACCATAACCCGGGGTGTGATGGCCGGGAACCGCTTCAACCCCATGACCCGGGGTGTGAGGGTCGGGCACCCCTCAGGCACCATGACCCGGGGTGTGAGGGCCGGGCACCCCTTCAGTGCCAAGAATCGGGGTGTGAAAGCCGTGCACCCCTTCAGCACCATGACCTGGGGTGTGAGGGCCAGGCACCCCTTCAGTGCCATGACCCGGGGTGTGAGGGCCGGGCACCCCTCCAGCACCATGACTCGGGGTGTGAGGGCCGGGAACCGCTTCAACCCCATAATCCGTGGTGTGAGGGCCGGGCACCCCTTTAGGTCCATGACCCGGGGTGTGAGGGCCGTGCACCCTTTAAGTGCCATGAACCGGGGTGTGAGGGCCGGGCACCCCTTCAGTGCCATGAAACGGGGTGTGAGGGCCGGGCACCCTTTCAGTGCCATGAATCGGGGTGTGAAAGCCAGGCACCCCTTCAGCACCATGACCCGGGGTGTGAAGGCCAGGCACCCCTTCAGTGCCATGACCCGGGGTGTGAGGGCCCGGCACGCCTTCAGTGACATGACCCGGGGTGTCGGGGCCGGGCACCCCTCCAGCACCATGAACCGGGATGTGAGGGCCGGGAACAGCTTCAACCCCATGACCCATGGTGTGAGGGCCGGGCACCCCTTTAGGTCCATGACCCGGGATGTGACGGCCTTGCACCCTTTCAGTGCCATGACCCGGGGTGTGAGGGCCGGGCACCCATTCAGTGCGATGAAACGGGGTGTGAGGGGCCGTGCACCCCTTCAGTGCCATGACCCGAGTATGAGGACCGGGCATCCCTTCAGTGTCATCAACCGGGGTGGAGGGCCGGGCACCCTTCGAAAGCCATGAAATGGGGTGTGAGGGCTGGGCACCCCTACAGTGCTGCGGAACCGGGGTGTGAGGGCCGGCACCCCTTCAGCATGACCCGGGTGAGGGTCGGGCACCCCCTTCAGCACCATGACCCAGAGTATGGGTCGGGCACGATTTCAGTGCCAAGAATCGGGGTGGAGGGCCGGGCACCCCCATCGTGTACTCATGACCTGGGGTGTGATGGCCGGAACCGCTTCAACCCCATGCCCCAGGGTGGGGTGTGAGGGCCGGGCACCCCTTCAGTGACATGACCTGGGGTGTGAGGGCCGGGCACCCGTCCAGCATCCATGACCCGGGGTGTGAGGGCTGGGAACCGCTTCAACCCCATGACCCGTGGTGTGAGGGCCGGGCACCCCTTCAGTGCCATGACCCGGAGTGTGAGGGCCGGGCACACCTTCAGTGTCATGAACCGGAGTGTGAGGGCCGGGCACCCTCTTTCAGTGCTATGAAATGAGGTGTGATGGCCGGGCACCCCTACAGTGCTGCAAACCGGGGTGTGAGGGCCGGGCACCCCTCCAGTGACATGACCTGGGGTGTGAGGACCGGGCACCCCTTCAGTGACATGACCCGGGAAGTGAGGGCCGGGCACCCCTCCAGCACCATGACCCGGTGTGTGAGCGCCGGAAACCGCTTCAACCCCATGACCCATGGTGTGAGGGCCGGGCACCCCTTTAGGTCCATGACCCGGGGTGTGAGGGCCGTGCACCCCTTCAGTGCCATGACCCGGGGTGTGAGGGCCGGCCATCCTTTCAGCGTCATGAACCGGGGTGTGAGGGCCGGGCACCCTTATCAGTGCTGCAAACCAGGGTGTGAGGGCCGGGCACCCCTTCACATGACCCGGGGTGTGAGGGTCGGGCACACTTTCAGTGAAATGAATCGGGGTGTGAGGCCCGGGCACCCTTTCAGCACCATGAGCCGGGGTGTTAGGGCCAGGCACCCCTTCAGTGCCATGACCCGGGGTGTGAGGGCCGGGCACCCTTTCAGTGACATGACCTGGGGTGTGAGGGCCGGGCACCCTTTCAGTGACATGACCCGGGATGTGAGGGCCGGGCACCCTTCCAGCACCATGACCCGGGTGGGCGCGGCCGGGAACCGGGCTTCAACCCCATGACCTGTGGTGGGAGGGCTGGCACCCTTCAGTGCCATGACCGGTGTGAGGGAGAGGCACCCCTTCAATGTCATGAACCTGGAGTGTAAGTACGGGCACCCTTTCAGTGCCATGAAACAGGGGGTGAGGGCCGGGCACCCCTACAGTGCTGCAAACCGGGGTGTGAGGGCCGGGCACCCCTTCACATGACCCGGGGTGTGAGGGTCAGGCACCCCTTCAGTGCCATGAATCGGGGTGTGATGACCGGGCACCCCTTCAGCTCCATGACCCGGGGTGTGAGGGCCGTGCACCCCTTCAGTGACATGACCCGGGGTGTGAAGGCCGGGCACATTTTCAGTGCCATGAATCGGGGTGTGATGGCCGGGTACCCCTTCAGCTCCATGACCCGTGGTGTGAGGACCGGGAACCGCTTAAATCCCATGACCCGGGGTGTGAGTGACGGGCACCCCTTTAGGTCCATGACCCTGGGTGTGAGGGCCGTGCACCCCTTAAGTGACATGACCCGGGGTGTGAGGGCCGGGCACCCCTTTAGTGACATGACCCGGGGTGTGAGGGCCGGGAACCCCTCCAGCACCAAGACCCGGAGTGTGAGAGCCGGGGACCCCTTCCTTGTCATGAACCGGGGTGTGACGGCCGGGCACCCCTTCAGTGCCATGAACCGGGGTGTGAGGGCCGGGCACCCCTTTTGTGACATGACCCTGGGTTTGAGGGCCTGGCACCCCTTCAGTACCATGACACGGGGTTTGAGGGCCGGGCACCCCTTCAGTGCCATGACCTGGGTGTGAGGGCCGGGCTTCCCTTCAGTGACATGACCTGGGGTGTGAGGGTCGGGCACCCTTTCAGTGTCATAAACCAGGTTGTGAGGGACGGGCACCCCTTAAGTGCCATGAAATGTGGTGTGAGTGCCGAGCACCCCTTCACATGACCCGGGGTGTCAGGGCCGGGCACCCCTTCAGTGCCATGAACCGGGGTGTGAGGGCCGGGAACCCCTTTTGTGACATGACCCGGGGTTTGATGGCCGGGCACCCCTTCAGCACCATGACACGGGGTGTGAGGCCCGGGCACCTCTTCAGTGACATGACCCGGGGCTTTAGGGCCGGGCACCCCTTCAGTGCCATGAGCCGGGGTGTGAGTGCCGGGCACCCCTTTAGTGGTATGAAACGGGGTGTGAGGGCAGGGCACCCCAATAGAGCTATGAACCGGAGTGTGAGGGTCGGGCACCCCTTCACATGACACGGGGTGTGAGGGCCGGGCACCCTTTCAATGACATGACATGGGGTGTGAGGGCCGGGCAACCCTCCAGTACCATGACCCGGGGTGAAAGGGCCGGGAACCCCATCAGCACCATGACCCGGGGTGTGAGGGCCGGGAACCGCTTCAACCCCATGACCCGGGGTGTGAGGGCCGGGCACCCCTTTAGTGACCTGACCTGGGGTGTGAGGGACGGGCACCCCTCCTACACCATGACCCGGGGTTTGAGGCCCGGGCACCCTTTCAGTGCCATGAATCGGGGTGTGAGGGTCGGGCACCCCTCCAGTGACATGACCTGGGGTGTGAGGGTCAGGCACCCATTCAGTGAAATGAATCGGGGTGTGAGGGCCGGGCACCCCTTCAGCACCATGACCCAGAGTGTTAGGGCCGGGCTCGATTTCAGTGCCAAGAATCGGAGTGTGAGGGCCGGGCACCCCATGAGCACCATGACCCGGGGTGTGATGGCCGGGAACTGCTTCAACCCCATGACCCGGGGTGTGAGGGCCGGGAACCCCTCAGCCACCATGACCCGGGGTGTGAGGGCCGGGCACCCTTTCAGTGCCATGAATCCGGGTGTGAAAGCCGGGCACCCCGTCAGCACCATGACCCTGGGTGTGAGGGCCGGGCACCACTTCAGTGACATGACCTGTGCAGGCTGGACACCCCTTCAGTGACATGACCCGGGGTGAGAGGGCCGGGTTCCCTTTAAGTGTCATGAACCTGGGTGTGAGGGCCGGGAACCCCTTCACATGACCTGGGGTGTTAGGGCCGGGCACCCCTCCAGCACCATGACCCGGAGTGTGAGGGCCGGGCACCCCTCCAGCACCTGACCTGGGGGTGTGGGGAGGGAACCGGCTCAACCCCATGACCTGTGGGTGGTGTGGAGGGCTGGCACCCCTTCAGTGCCATGACCCGGGGTGTGAGGGCTGGGCACCCTTCAGTGTCATGAACCGGGGTGTGGGAGGGCTGAAACTTTCAGTGCCAAGGAAACGGGGTGTGAGGGGCCGGGCACTCTCACAGGGCTGCGAACCGGGGTGTGGTAGGGCCGGGCACCCCTTCACATGACCCGTTGTGTGAGGGTCGGGCACCCCTTCAGTGAAATGAATCGGGGTGTGAGGGCCGGTCACCCCTTCAGCACCATGACCCAGAGTGTTAGGGCCGGGGACGATTTCAGTGCCAAGAATCGGGGTGTGAGGGCCGGGCACCCCATCAGTGTCATGAACCGGAGTGTGAGGGCCGGGCACCCTTTCAGTGCCATTAAACGGGGTGTGATGGCTGGGCACACCTACAGTGCTGCAAACCGGGGTGTGAGGGCCGGGCACCCCTCCAGTGACATGACCTGGGGTGTGAGGGCCGGGCACCCCTTCAGTGACATGACCCGGGAAGTGAGGGCCGGGCACCCCTCCAGCACCATGACCTGGGGTGTGAGGGCCGGGAACCGCTTCAACCCAATGGCCCGTGGTGTGAGGGCCGGGCACCCCTTTTGGTCCATGACCCGGGGTGTGAGATCCGTGCACCCCTTCGGTGCCATGACCCGGGGTGTGAGGGCCGGGCATCCTTTCAGCTTCATGAACCGGGGTGTGAGGGCCGGGCACCCTTTCAGTGCTGCGAACCAAGGTGTGAGGGCCGGGCACCCCTTCACATGACCCGGGGTGTGAGGGTCGGGCACCCTTTCAGTGAAATGAATCGGGGTGTGAGGCCCGGGCACCCTTTCAGCACCATGACCCATAGTGCTAGGGCCGGGCTCGATTTCAGAGCCAAGAATTGGGGTGTGAGGGCCGGGCACCCCTTCATCACCATGACCCAGAGTGTTTGGGCCGGGAACCGCTTCAACCCCATGACCCGGGGTGTAAGGGCCGGGCATACCTTTAGTGACATGACCCGGGGTGTGAGGGGGGGGGCACCCTTTCAGTGTCATGAATCGGGGTGTGAAAGCCGGGCACCCCTTCAGCACCATGACCCGGGGTGTGAGGGCCAGGCACCCCTTCAGTGCCATGACCCGCGTAGTGAGGGCCGGGCACCCCTTCAGTGACATGACCTGGGGTGTGAGGGCCGGGCACCCTTTAAGTGAAATGACCCGGGGTGTGAGGGCCAGGCACCCCTTCAGCACCATGACCCGCGTTGTGAGGGCGGGGAACCGCTTTAACCCCATGACCCGTGGTGTGAGGCCCGGGCACCCCTTTAGGTCCATGACCCGGGGTGTGAGGGCCGTGCACCCCTTCAGTGCCATGACCCGGGGTGTGAGGGCCGGGCACCCCTTCAGTGTCATGAAACGGGGTGTGAGGTCCCGGCACCCTTTCAGTGTAATGAAACGGGGTGTGAACGCCGGGCACCCCTACAGTGCTGCGAACCGGGGTGAGAGTTCCGGGCACCCCTTCACATGAATCGGGGTGTGAGGGTCGGGCACCTCATCAGCACCATGACCCATGGTGTAAGGGCCAGGAACCGCTTCAACCCCATGACCCTGGGATGAGGGCCGGGCACCCATTTAGGTCCATGACCCGGGGTGTGAGGGCCGTGCACCCCTTCAGTGACATGACACGGGATGTGGGGGCTGGGCACCCCTTTAGTGACATGACCCTGGGTGTAAGAGCCGGGCACCCCTTCAGTGCCATGAACCGGGTTGTGAGGGCCGGGCACCCCTTCAGCCCCATGACCCGGGGTGTGAGGGCCGGGCACCCGCTTAGGTCTATGACCAGGGTTTTGAGGGCCCTGCATACCTTCAGTGCCATCGCCAGGGGTGTGACGGCCGGTCACCGCTTCAGTGCCATGACCCGGGGTGTGAGGGCCGGGAACCCCTTCAGTGACATGACCCGGGGCGTCAGGGCCGGACACCCCTTTCGTGCCAAGAAACGGGGTGTGAGGGCCGGGCTCCCCTTCAGTGCCATGACCTGGGGTGTGAGGGCCTGGCACCCCTTCAGTGACATGACCCGGGGTGTGAGGGCCGGGCACCCTTTCAGTGTCATGAACCTGGGTGTGAGGGCCGAGCACCCCTTAAGTGCCATGAAACGGGGTGTGAGTGCCGGGCACCCATACAGTGCTTTGAACCAGGGTGTGAGGGCCGGGCACCCCTTCACATGACCCTGGGTGTGAGGGCCGGGTTCCCTTTCAGTGTCATGAACCTGGGTGTGAGGGCCGGGCACCCCTTCACATGACCCGGGGTGTCAGGGCCGGGCACCCCTCCAGCACCCTGACCCCTGGGTGTGAGGGCCAGGCACCCCTTCAGTGCCATGACCCGGAGTGTGAGGGCCGGGCACCCCTTCAGTGACATGACCCGGGGTGTGGGGCGGCCTTGGTTGACCCAGGGTGTGAGGGCCAGGCACCCCTTCAGCACCCAGGGTGTGAGGGCCAGGCACCCCGTCTGTGCAGACCGGGGTGGGAGGGCAGGGGCACCCCTTCAGTGACATGACCCGGGTGTGTGAGGGCCGGGCACCCCTCCAGCACCATGACCCGGGGTGTGAGGGCCACGAACCCCTTCACTGACATGACCCGGGGTGTGAGGGCCGGGCACCCTTTCAGTGTCATGAACCTGGGTGTGAGGCCGGGCACCCCTTAAGTGCCATGAAACGGGGTGTGAGTGCCGGGCACCTATACAGTGCTTTGAACTAGGGTGTGAGGGCCGGGCACCCCTTCACATGACCCGGGGTGTGATGGCCGGGTACCCTTTCAGTGTCATGAACCTGGGTGTGAGGGCCGGGCATCCCTTCAGCACCAAGACCCGGGGTGTGAGGGCCGGGCACCCCTTCATTGCCATGACCCGGGATGTGAGGGCCGGGCTCCCCTTCAGTGCCATGACCCGGGGTGTGAGAGCCGGGCACCCCTTCAGTGACATGACACGGGGTGTGAGGGCCGGGCACCCTTTCAGTGTCATGAACCTGGGTGTGACGGCCGGGCACCCCTTAAGTGCCATGAAACGGGGTGTGAGTGCCGGGCACCCATACAGTGCTTTGAACCAGGGTGTGAGGGCCGGGCACCCCTTCACATGACCCGGGGTGTGAGGGCCGGGTACCCTTTCAGTGTCATGAACCTGGGTGTGAGGGCCGAGCACCCCTTCACATGACCCGGGGTGTGAGGGCCGGGCAACCCTTCAGCACCATGACCCGGGGTGTGAGGTCCGGGCTCGATTTCAGTGCCAAGAATCGGGGTATGAGGGCCGGGCACCCCTTCAATGACATGACCCGAGGTGTGTGGGCCGGGCCCCCTTTCAGTGCCATGGCCAGGGGTGTGACGGCCGGGCACCGCTTCAGTGCCATGACCCGGGGTGTGAGGGCCGGGCACCCCTTCAGTGACATGAAAAGGGGCTTCAGGGCCGGGCACCCCTTCAGTGCCATGAGCCGGGGTGCGAGGGCCGGGCACTCCTTCAGTGCCATGAAACGGGGTGTGAGGGCCGGGCACCCCTACAGAGCTATGAACCGGGTTGTGAGGGCCGGGCATCCCTTCACATGACACGGGGTATGAGGGCCGGGCATCTTTTCAGTAGCATGACCCGGGGTGTGGGGGCCGGGCACCCAATCAGTGCCATGAATCGGGGAGTGGTGGCCGGGCACCCCTTCAGCTCCATGACAAGTGGTGTGAGCGCCGGGAACAGCTTCAACCCCATGACCTGGGGTGTGAGGGCCGGGCACCCCTTCAATGACATGAACCGGGGTGTGAGGGCCGGGCACCCCTTCAGTACCATGACCCGGGGTGCAGGGCGGGCTCATTCAGTTCATGAATAGGGGGGGTGTGAGGGCGGGCAGCCTCAGCACCTGACCCAGGGGTATGAGGGGCCGGCACCTTCAGTGCTATGACGAGGATGTGAATGGGTACCCTTTCGATGACATGACCCGGGGTGTGGGCCTCCTTCAAACGGCCAGGAGTGTGGGCTGGGCACCCTTTCAGTGCCATGACCCGGGGTGTGAGGTCCGGTGACTCCTTCAGTGCCATAACCCGGGGTGTGAGGGACGGGCACCCCTTCAGCACCATGACCCGGGGTGTGAGGGCCGGGCTCGATTTCAGTGCCATGAATCGCGGTGTGAGGGCCGAACACCCCTCCAGCACCATGACCCGGGGTATAAGGGCCGGGCACCCCTTCAATTCCATGACCCGAGGTGTGTAGGCCGGGCCCCCTTTCAGTGCCATGGCCAGGGGTGTGACGGCCGGGCACCTGTGCCAGTCTCCTGACCGGGGGTGTGAGGGCGGGCACCCCTTCGGTGGCGCGTGGTGTGGGGCCAGGCACCCTCCAGCACCACTTGGCCGGGGTATAAGGCGACTTGTCAATTACAGCCAGGTGTGGGCCGGGCCCCCTTTGGAGTGCCATGGACAGGGGGTGTGACAGGCACAGTGTGACCCAGGGTGTGACGGCCGGGCACCGCTTCAGTGCCATGACCCGGGGTGTCAGGGCCGGGCACCCCTTCAGTGCCATGAGCCGGGGTGTGAGGGCCGGGCACTCCTTCAGTGCCATGAAACGGGGTGTGAGGGCCAGGCACCCCTACAGAGCTATGAACCGGGGTGTGAGGGCCGGGCACCCCTTCAGTGCTATGACCCGGGATGTGAGGGCCGGGCACCTTTTCAGTGACATGACCCGGGGTGTGAGGGCCGGGCACCCCTTCAATGACAGGACCTGGAGTGTGTGGGCTGGGCACCCTTTCAGTGCCATGACCCGGGGTGTGAGTGCCGGTGACTCCTTCAGTGCCATAACCCGGGGTGTGAGGGACGGGCACCCCTTCAGCACCATGACCCGGGGTGTGAGGGCCGGGCTCGATTTCAGTGCCATGAATCGCGTTGTGAGGGCCGGGCACCCCTCCAGCACCATGACCCGGGGTATAAGGGCCGGGCACCCCTTCAATTACATGACCCGGGGTGTGTGGGCCGGGTACCATTTCAGTGCCATGACCCGGAGTGTGAGGGCCAGGCATCCCATTAGGGCTATAACCAGGGGTGTGAGGGCTGGGCTCACCTTCAGTGCCATGACCCGGGGTGGGGCCAGGCACCCCTTTCAGTGTCATAAAACAGGGGTGTGAGGGCCAGGCACCACCCACTGCGTGGCAGTGAAACAGGGGTGTGAGCGGGCACCTGCAGTGCTGCAGGCCGGGGTGTGAGGCAGGCCACCTTCACATGACAGGGTGTGGTCGTGCCCCTTCAGTGCCACCAGATCGGGGTGTGAGGTCAGGCACCGCTTCAGCACCATGACCGGGTGTCAGGGCCGGGGACTCCCGATTTTCAGTGCCATGAATCAGGGGTGTGGCCAAAACTACAGTGCTGTGAACAAGGTGTGAGGCGGGGCTGCCGTCATGAATAGGGGTGGGAAGGGCAGGCACCACTGATGCTTTGACCCGGGGTGTGAGGGCCGGGCAACCCTTTAGGTGCATGATCCTTGGTGTAAGGGCCGTGCACCCCTTTAGGTCCATGACCCGGGGTGTGAGGGCCGTGAACCCTTTCAGTGACATGACCCGGGGTGTGAGGGCCGGGCACCCCTTAAGTGCCATGAAACGGGGTGTGAGGCCCGGGCACCCCGACAGAGCTGTGAACCCGGGTGTGAGGGCCGGGCACCTATTCAGTGCCATGACCCGGGGTGTGAGGGCCGGGCACCCTTTCACTGCCATGAATCGGGGTGTGATGGCCGGGCACCCCATCATCTCAATGACCTGTGGTGTGAGGACCGGGAACCGCATCAACCCCATGACCCAGGGTGTGAGGGCCGAGCACCCCTAAAGTGCTGTGAACCAGGGTGTGAGGGCCGGGCACCCCTGCAGCACCATGACCCGGGGTGTGAGGACCGGGCACCCGTTCAGTGCCATGACCCGGGGTGTGAGGGCCGGGCTCCCCTTTATTGCCATGACCCGGGGTGTGAGGGCCGGGCACCCCTTCAGTGACATGACCTGGGGTGTGAGGGCAGGGCAACCTTTCAGTGTCATAAACCTGGTTGTGAGGGATGGGCACTCTTTAAGTGCCATGAAACGGGGTGTGAGTGCCGGGCACCCATACAGTGCTTTGAAAAAGGGTGTGTGGTCCGGGCACCCCTTCACTTGACCCGGGGTGTGAGGGCCGGGCACCCCTTCACATGACCCGTGGTGTAGGCCGGGCACCCCCGTGGCACCTGGCCAGGGGTGTGGGGGCAGGGCACCTTCAGTACCAACACCCGGTGGTGTGAGGCCAGGCACCCCTTCAGTGACATGACCCAGGGATGAGGGGCCGGGCGCACCCTTTCAGTGACATGCCCAGGGTGTGAGGCAGGCACCTCAGCACCATGACCCGGGGAGGTGGCGTCGGGCACCAGTGTCATGAATCGGGGTGTGAGGGCCGGGCACCCTTTCAGTGCCTTGAAACGGGGTGTGAGGGCCGGGCACCCCTTCACATGACCCGGGGTGTGAGGGTCGGGCACCCCTTCAGTGAAATGAATCTGTGTGTGAGGGCTGGGCACCCCTTCAGCACCATGACCCAGGGTGTTAGGGCCTGGTTCGTTTTCAGTGCCAAGAATCGGTGGGTGAGGGCCGGGCACCCCATCAGCACCATGACCCAGGGTGTGAGGGCCGGGAACCGCTTCAACCCCATGACCCGGAGTGTGAGGGCCGGGCACCCCTTCAGTGACATGACTCTGGGTGTGAGGGCCGGGCACCCCTCCAGCACCATGACCCGGGTTGTGATGGCCGGGAACCGCTTCAACCCCATGACCCGTGGTGTGAGGGCCGGGCACCCCTTTAGGTCCATGACCCGGGGTGTGAGGGCCGTGAACCCTTTAAGTGCCATGACCCGGGGTGTGAGGGTCGGGCACCCCTTCAGTGTCATTAAACGGGATGTGAGGGCCGGGCACCCTTTCAGTGGCATGAATCGGGGTGTGAAGGCAGGGCACCCCTACAGTGCTGCGAACCGGGGTGTGAAGGCCGGGCACCCCTTCACATGACCCGGGGTGTGAGGGTCGGGCACCGCTTCAGTGCCATGAATCGGGGTGTGTGGGCCGGGCACCCCTTCACTGACATGACCCGGGGTTTGAGGGCCGGACACCCTTTCAGTGACATGACCCGGGGTGTGAGGTTCGGGCACACCTCCAGCACCATGACCCGGGGTGTGGTCGGGCACCTTCAGTGACATGGCCAGGGTGTGATGGCAGGAACCGCTAGCCCCGATCAGGTGTGAGGGCGGGCACCCCAGGCACCATGACCCAGTGTGAGGTGGGCACCCCTTCAGTGCCAGGAATCGGGGTGTGAAAGCCGGGAACCCCTTCAGCACCATGACCCGGGGTGTGAGGGCCAGGCACCCCTTCAGTGCCATGACCCGGGGTGTGAGGGCCGGGAACCCCTTCAGTGACATGAACCGGGGTGTGAGGGCCGGGCACCCCTCCAGCACCATGACCCTGGGTGTAAGGGCCGGGAACCGCTTCAACCCCATGATCCGTGGTGTGAGGGCCGGGCACCCCTTTAGGTCCATGACCCGGGGTGTGAGGGCCGTGCACCCTTTAAGTGCCATGACCCTGGGTGTGAGGGCCCGGCACCCTTTCAGTGCCATGAATCGGGGTGTGAAAGCCGGGCACCCCTTCAGCACCATGACACGGGGTGTGAGGGCCAGGCACCCCTTCAGTGCCGTGACCCGGGGTGTGAGGGCCGGGTACCCCTTCAGTGACATGACCCGGGGTGTGAGGGCCGGGCACCCCTCCAGCACCATGACCTGGGGTGTGAGGGCCGGGAACCGCGTCAACCCCATGATCCGTGGTGTGAGGGCCGGGCACCCCTTTAGGTCTATGACCCGGGGTGTGAGGGCCCTCCACCCTTTCAGTGCCATGACCCGGGGTGTGAGGGCCGGGCACCCTTTCAGTGCTGATGAAACGGGGTGTGAGTGAGCACCCCTACAGTGCTGTGGGTTGTGAGGGCAGGCACCCTCAACACCATGACCCGGGGTGTGAGGGGCCAGGGAACCCCTTCAGTGCCATGAACAGGTGTGAGGGCCCAGCACCCTCAATGACATGACCGGTTTGAGGCGGACCCCTTTCAGTGACATGACCCAGGGGTGTGAGGTTCGGGCACCTCCAGCACCATGACCAGGGGTGAGTTCAGGCACACCTTCAGTGCCGCGGCCCAGGGTGATGTGAGGGCCGGGTACCCCTTCAGAACCATGATCCAGTGTGTTAGGGCCGGGCTCGATTTCAGTGCCAAGAACCGGGGTGTGAGGGCCGGGCACCCCTTCAATGACATGACCCGGGGTTTGAGGGCCGGACACCCTTTCAGTGACATGACCCGGGGTGTGAGGTTCAGGCACACCTCCAGCACCATGACCCGGGGTGTGAGGTTCGGGCACACCTTCAGTGCCATGACCCGGGGTGTGAGGGCCGGGTACCCCTTCAGCACCATGATCCAGGGTGTTAGGGCCGGGTTCGATTTCAGTGCCAAGAACCAGGGTGTGAGGGCCGGGCACCTCTTCACGTGACCCGGGGTGTAAGGGCCAGGCACCCCATTAGCACCATGACTCGGGGTGTGAGGGCGGGGCACCCCTTCAGTACCATGACCCTGGGTGTGAGGGCCAGGCACCCCTTCAGTGAAATCACCGGGGGTGTGAGAGTTGGGCACCCCTTCATTGACATAACCCGGGATAAGGGCCGGGCACCCCTTCAATGACATGACCCGGGGTTTGAGGGCCGGACACCCTTTCAGTGACATGACCCGGGGTGTGAGGTTCGGGCACACCTCCAGCACCATGACCCGGGGTTTGAGGTTCGGGCACACCTTCAGTGCCATGACCTGGGGTGTGAGGGCCGGGTACCCCTTTAGCACCATGATCCAGGGTGTTAGGGCCGGGCTCGATTTCAGTGCCAAGAACCGGGGTGTGAGGGCCGGGCACCCCAACAGCACCATAACCCGGGGTGTGAGGTTCGGGAACACCTCCAGCATCATGACCCGGGGTGTGAGGTTCAGGCACACCTTCAATGACATGACCCGGGGTGTGAGGGCCGGGCACCCCTTTAGTGACATGACCCGGGGTGTGAGGGCCGGGCACCCCTCAGACACCATGACTCGGGGTTTGAGGGTCGGGGACCTTTTCAGTGCCATGAATCGGGGTGTGAAACCCGAGCATCCCTTCAGCACCATGACCCGGGGTGTGAGGGCCAGGCACCCCTCCACCACCATGACCCGGGGTTTGAGGGCCGGGAACCGTTTCAACCCCATGACCCGTGGTGTGAGGGCTGGGCACCCCTTTAGGTCCATGACCTGGGGTGTGAGGGCCTGCACCCCTTCAGTGCCATGACCCGGGGTGTGAGGGCCGGGCACCCCTTCAGTGTCATGAATCGGGGTGTGAGGGCCCGGCACCCTTTCAGTGCCATGAAACTGGGTGTGAGGTCCGGGCACCTCTACAGTGCTGCGAACTGGGGTGTGAGGGCCGGGCACCCCTTCACAGGACCCCGGGTGTGAGGGTCCGGCACCACTTCAGTGAAATGAATCCGGGTGTGAGGGCCGGGCATCCCTTCAGCACCATTACCCAGAGTGTTAGGGCCGGGCTCGATTTTAGTGCCAAGAATCTGGGTGTGAGGGTCGGAAACCCAATCAGCACCATGACCCTGGGTGTGATGGCAGGGAACCACTTCAACCCCATGACCCGGGGTGTGAGGGCCGGGCACCCCTCAGGCACCATGACCCGAGGTGTGAGGGCCGGGCACCCCTTCAGTGCCAGGAATCGGGGTGTGAAAGCCGGGCACCCCTTCAGTGCCATAACCCTTGGTGTTTGGGCCGGGCACCCCTTCAGTGACATGAACCGGGGTGTGAGGGCCGGGCACCCCTCTAGCACCATGACCCGGGGTGTAAGAGCCGGGAACCGCTTTAACCCCATGATCCGTGGTATGAGGGCCGGGCACCTTTTTAGGTCCATGACCCGGGGGTGTGAGGCCGTGCACCTTTCAGTGCCATGACCAGGGTGTGAGGGCCGGGCACCCTTTCAGTGTCATGAAGGCAGGATGTGAGGCCAGGCCCCCTGGTGCGATAAACAGGGGTGTGAGGCCAGGCACTAAGTGCTGTGAGCCGGGTTGTGAGGCCAGTGCCCTTCAAGCCTGCCATGAATAGGGGTGTGGGGCAGGCACCTTCAGTGTTTATGACCCTGGGCGTCAGGGCGGGCAACCCCTTCAGTGCCATGAGCCCAGGATGTGAGGCCAGGCACGCCTTCAAACTATGACCCAGGGTGTGAGGGCCGGGCATTTTTCAGTGTGATATGACCCAGGGTGTGAGGACAGGCACCCCTTCAATAATATGACCAGGGGTGAGGCCGGACCTCGTTTGGCTCCATGACCGATTATGAGAGACCATGGGCATACCTTCAGTGCCATGACCCGGGGTGTGAGGCCAGTCCTCCTTCAGTGCCTGACCCGGGGTGTGAGGGCCGGGGACCCTTTCAGTGCCATGAATCGGGGTGTGAAAGCCGGGCACCCCTTCAGCACCATGACCCGGAGTGTGAGGGCCAGGCACCCCTTCAGTGCCGTGACCCGGCGTGTGAGGGCCGGGCACCCCTTCAGTGACATGACCCGGGGTGTGAGGGCCGGGCACCCCTTCAGCACCATGACCCGGGGTGTGAGGGCAGGAACGCGTCCCAGCCCCCATGATCCGTGGAGTGAGGCGGGCACGCTGGAGTCCATGACCCGGGGTGTGAGGGCCGTGCACCCTTTCAGTGCCATGACCCGGGGTGTGAGGGCCGGGCACCCTTTCAGTGTCATGAAACGGGGTGTGAGGGCCGGGCCTCCTTTCAGTGCGATGAAACGGGGTGTGAAGGCCGGGCACCCCTACAGTGCTGTGAACCGGGTTGTGAGGGCCGGTCACCCCTTCAGTGCCATGAATAGGGGTGTGAGGGCCGGGCACCCCTTAAGTGACATGACCCTGGGCGTCAGGACCGGGCACCCCTCCAGCACCATGACCCCGGGTGTGAGGGCCGGGAAACCCTTCAATGACATGACCCGGGGTGTGAGGGCCGGGCACCCCTTCAATGACATGACCCGGGGTTTGAGGGCCGGACACCCGCAGTGAATGCTGGCCAGGATGTGAGGCCAGGCACCCCGCCTGTGCCATGAAGCAGGGTGTGAGGAGCCCGGGCACCCTGGGACTATGAACCAGAGTGTGAGGGCCGGGCACCCCTTCACTGACACGGGGTGTGAGGGCCGGGAACCTTTTCAGTGCCATGACCGGGGTATGAGGGCCGGGCACGCCTTCAGAGCTATGACCCGGGGTGTGAGGGCCGGGCATTTTTTCAGTGATATGACCCTGGGTGTGAGGGACGGGCACCCCTTCAATGATATGACCCGGGGGGTGAGGGCCGGGCACTCGTTTAGCTCTATGACCACGGGTGTGAGGGCCGGGCATACCTTCAGTGCCATGACCCGGGGTGTGAGGGCCGGTCACTCCTTCAGTGCCATGACCCGGGGTGTGAGGGCCGGTCCCTCCTTCAGTGCCATGACCCGGGGGGTGAGGGCCGGGCACTCGTTTACCTCTATGACGAGGGGTGTGAGGGCCGGGCATACCTTCAGTGCCATGGCCAGGGGTGTGACGGCCGGGCACCGCTTCAGTGCCATGACCCGTGGTGTGAGGGCCGAGCACCCCTTCAGTGACATGACCCAGGGCGTCAGGGCCGGACACCCCTTCAGTGCCATGAGCCGGGGTGTGAGTGCCAGGCACCCCTTCAGCACCATGAACCGGGGTGTGAGGTTCAGGGGCACACTTAAAGTGCCATGACCCCGGGTGTGAGGGCCGGGCACCCCTTCAGCACCATGATCCACTGTGTTAGGGCAGGGCTCGATTTCAGTGCCAAGAACCGGGGTGTGAGGGCCGGGCACCCCATCAGCACCATAACCCGGGGTGTGAGGTTTGGGCACACCTTCAATGACATGACCCGGGGTGTGAGGTTCGGGCACAGCTCCAGCACCATGAACCGGGGTGTGAGGTTCAGGCACACCTTCAATGACATGACCCGGGGTGTGAGGGCCAGGCACCCCTGCAGTGCCATGACCCGGGTTTTGAGGGTCGGGGACCTTTTCAGTGCCATGAATCGGGGTGTGAAAGCCGGGCATCCCTTCAGCACCATGACCCGGGGTGTGAGGGCCAGGCACCCCTGCAGTGCCATGACCCTGGGTGTGAGGGACGGGCACCCCTCCACCACACTGACCCGGGGTGTGACGGCTGGGCACCCCTTTAGGTCCATGACCTGGGGTGTGAGGGCCGTGCACCCCTTCAGTGCCATGACCCGGGGTGTGAGGGCCGGGCACCCCTTCAGTGTCATGAATCGGGGTGTGAGGGACCGGCACCCTTTCAGTGCCATGAAACGGGGTGTGAGGTCCGGGCACCCCTACAGTGCTGCGAACTGGGGTGTGAGGGCCGGGCACCCCTTCACATGACCCCGGGTGTGAGGGTCCGGCACCACTTCAGTGAAATGAATCCGGGTGTGAGGGCCGGGCACCCCTTCAGCACCATTACCCAGAGTGTTAGGGCCGGGCTCGATTTCAGTGCCAAGAATCGGGGTGTGAGGGTCAGGAACCCCATCAGCACCATGACCCTGGGTGTGATGGCAGGGAACCACTTCAACCCCATGACCCGGGGTGTGAGGGCCGGGCACCCCTCAGGCACCATGACCCGAGGTGTGAGGGCTGGGCACCCCTTCAGTGCCAGGAATCGGGGTGTGAAAGCCGGGCACCCCTTCAGTGCCATGACCCGGGGTGTGAGGGCCGGGCACCCCTTCAGTGACATGAACCGGGGTGTGAGGGCCGGGCACCCCTCTAGCACCATGACCCGGGGTGTAAGGGCCGGGAACCGCTTCAACCCCATGATCCGGGGTGTGAGGGCCGGGCACCCTTTTAGGTCCATGACCCGGGGTGTGACGGCCGTGCACCCTTTAAGTGCCATGACCTGGGGTGTGAGGGCCGGGGACCCTTTCAGTGCCATGAATCGGGGTGTGAAAGCCGGGTACCCCTTCAGCACCATGACCCGGGGTGTGAGGGCCAGGCACCCCTTCAGTGCCGTGACCCGGGGTGTGAGGGCCGGGCACCACTTCAGTGACATTTACCCGGGGTGTGAGGGCCGGGCACCCCTCCAGCACGATGACCCGGGGTGTGAGGGCCGGGAACCGCGTCAACCCCATGATCCGTGGTGTGAGGGCCGGGCACCCGTTTAGGTCCATGACCCGGGGTGTGAGGGCCGTGCACCCTTTCAGTGCCATGACCCGGGGTGTGAGGGCCGGGCCCCCTTTCGGTGCGATGAAACGGGGTGTGATGGCCGGGCACCCCTACAGTGCTGTGAACCGGGTTGTGAGGGCCGGTCACCCCTTCAGTGCCATGAATAGGGGTGTGAGGGCCGGGCACTCCTTCAGTGACATGACCCTGGGCGTCAGGGCCGGGCAGCCCTTCAGTGCCATGAGCCGGGATGTGAGGGCCGGGCACCCCTTTAGTGCCATGAAACGGGGTGTGAGGGCCGGGCACCCCTGCAGAGCTATGAACCAGAGTGTGAGGGCCGGGCACCCCTTCACTGACACGGGTTGTGAGGGCCGGGCACCTTTTCAGTGCCATGACCCGGGGTATGAGGGCCGGGCACGCCATCAGAGCTATGACGCGGGGTGTGAGGGCCGGGCATTTTTTCAGTGATATGACCCTGATTGTGAGGGCCGGGCACTCGTTTGTCTATAGGCAGGAATTAAACATGAGGGCCCTGCTTGCCCCTCAGTGCCATGACCCGGGGTGTGAGGACCGGTCACTCCTTCAGTGCTATGACCCGGGGTGTGAGGGCCGGTCCCTCCTTCAGTGCCATGACTTGGGGGGTGAGGGCCGGGCACTCATTTAGCTCTATGACCAGGGGTGTGACGGCCAGGCATACCTTCAGTGCCATGGCCAGGGGTGTGACGGCCGGGCACCGCTTCAGTGCCATGACCCGGGGTGTGAAGGCCGGGCACCCCTTCAGTGACATGACCCAGTGCGTCAGGGCCGGACACCCCTTTAGTGCCATGAGCCGGGGTGTGAGTGCCAGGCACCCCTTCAGCACCATTACCCACAGTGTTATGGCCGGGCTCGATTTTAGTGCGAAGAATCGGGGTGTGAGGGCCGGGCACCCCATCAGCACCATGACCCGGGGTGTGATTGCCAGGAACCGCTTCAACCCTATGACCCGGGGTGTGAGGGCCGTGCACCCCTCAGGCACCATGACCCGAGGTGTGAGGGCCGGGCACCCCTTCAGTGCCATGAATCGGGGTGTGAAAGCCGGGAACCCCTTCAGCACCATGACCCGAGGTGTGAGGGCCAGGCACCCCTTCAGTGCCATGACCCGGGGTGTGAGTGCCAGGCACCCATACAGAGCTTTGAAAAAGGGTGTGTGGTCAGGGCACCCCTTCACTTGACCCGGGGTGTCAGGGCCGGGCACCCCTCCAGCACCATGACCCGGGGTGTGGGAGCCGGGAACCCCTTCAGTGCCATGACCCGGGGTGTGAGGGCCGGGCACCCCTTCAATGACATGACCCGGGGTTTGAGGGCCGGACACCCTTTCAGTGACATGACCGGGGGTGTGAGGTTCGGGCACACCTCCAGCACCATGACCCGGGGTGTGAGGTTCGGGCACACCTTCAGTGCCATGACCCGGGGTGTGAGGGCCGGGCACCCCTTCACTGACACGGGGTGTGAGGGCCGGGCACCTTTTCAGTGCCATGACCGGGGTGTGAGGGCCAGGCACGCCTTCAGAGCTATGACCCGGAGTGTGAGGGCCGGGCATTTTTTCTGTAATATGACCCTGGGTGTGAGGGACGGGCACCCCTTCAATGATATAACCCGGGGGGGGTGAGGGCCGGGCACTCGTTTAGCTCTATGACCACGGGTGTGAGGGCCTGGCATACCTTCAGTGCCATGACCAGTGCCAGGCCAGTCCTCCTTCAGTGCCGCAGCCCAGGTGTGAGGGCCAGTCCCTCCTTCAGTGCTGACCCGGGGGGTGAGCGCCGGGCACTCGCTTAG
Source organism: Homarus americanus (assembly GCF_018991925.1). NCBI lineage: Eukaryota > Metazoa > Arthropoda > Malacostraca > Decapoda > Nephropidae > Homarus > Homarus americanus. The sequence continues at coordinate 12,752 of NW_024729551.1, read as the reverse complement.
CTCTATAACAAGGGGTGTGAGGGCCGGGCATACCTTCAGTGCCATGGCCAGGGGTGTGACGGCCGGGCACCGCTTCAGTGCCATGACCCGGGGTGTGAGGGCCGGGCACCCCTTCAGTGACATGACCCAGGGCGTCAGGGCCGGACACCCCTTCAGTGCCATGAGCCGGGGTGTCAGTGCCAGGCACCCATACAGTGCTTTGAAAAAGGGTGTGTGGTCCGGGCACCCCTTCACTTGACCCGGGGTGACAGGGCCGGGCACCCCTCAGGCACCATGACACGAGGTGTGAGGGCCGGGCACCCCTTCAGTGCCATGAATCGGGGTGTGAAAGCCGGGAACCCCTTCAGCACCATGACCCGGGGTGTAAGGGCCAGGCACCCCTTCAGTGCCATAACCCGGGGTGTGAGTGCCAGGCACCCATACAGTGCTTTGAAAAAGGTTGTGTGGTCCGGGCACCCCTTCACTTGACCCGGGGTGACAGGGCCGGGCACCCCTCCAGCACCATGACCCGGGGTGTGATCGCCGGGCACCCCATAAGTGACATGAGCCGGGGCGCGGGGGCAGGGCACCCCTACAGTGTTATGAACCGGGGTGTGAGGGCCGGGCACCTCTTCACATGACCCGGGGTGTAAGGTCCAGGCACCCCATTAGCACCATGACCCGGCGTGTGAGGGCGGGGCACCCCTTCAGTACCATGACCCTGGGTGTGAGGGCCAGGCACCCCTTCAGTGAAATCACCGGGGGTGTGAGAGCTGGGCACACCTTCATTGACATAACCCGGGATGAGGGCCGGGCACCCTTTCAGTGACATGACCCGGGGTGAGAATGGGCACCCCTCAGCACCTGTGACCCAGGGGTGTGAGGCCAGGAACCCTTCAGTGTCATGTGCCAGGGGTGTGAGGCCCAGGCACCTCAGCACCATGACCCAGGTGTGAGGGCAGGAACCCCTTCCAGTGTCTGCCATGACCAGGTGTGAGGGCCAGGCACCCCTTCAATGACATGACCTGGGGTTTGAGGGCCGGACACCCTTTCAGTGACATGACCCGGGGTGTGAGGTTCGGGCACACCTCCAGCACCATGACCCGGGGTGTGAGGTTCGGGCACACCTTCAGTGCCATAAACGGGGTGTGAGGGCCGGGCACCCCTTCAGCACAATGATCCAGGGTGTTAGGGCCGGGCTCGATTTCAGTGCCAAGAACCGGGGTGTGAGGGCCGGGCACCCCAACAGCACCATAACCCGGGGTGTGAGGTTCGGGCACACCTCCAGCACCATGACCCGGGGTATGAGGTTCGGGCACACCTTCAATGACATGACCCGGGGTGTGAGGGCCGGTCACCCCTTTAGTGACATGACCCGGGGTGTGAGGGCCGGGGACCCCTCAGACACCATGACCCGGGGTTTGAGGGTCGGGGACCTTTTCAGTGCCATGAATCGGGGTGTGAAAGCCGAGCATCCCTTCAGCACCATGACCCGGGGTGTGAGGGCCAGGCACCCCTGCAGTGACATGACCCTGGGTGTGAGGGACGGGCACCCCTCCACCACCATGACCCGGGGTGTGAGGGCCGGGGACTGTTTCAACCCCATGACCCGTGGTGTGAGGGCTGGGCACCCCTTTAGGTCCATGACCTGGGGTGTGAGGGCCGTGCACCCCTTCAGTGCCATGACCCGGGGTGTGAGGGACGGGCACCCTCTCAGTGTCATGAACCGGGGTGTGAGGGCCCGGCACCCTTTCAGTGCCATGAAACGGGGTGTGAGGTCCGGGCACCCCTACAGTGCTGCGAACTGGGGTGTGAGGGCCGGGCACCCCTTCACATGACCCCGGGTGTGAGGGTCCGGCACCACTTCAGTGAAATGAATCCGGGTGTGAGGGCCGGGCACCCCTTCAGCACCATTACCCAGAGTGTTAGGGCCGGGCTCGATTTCAGTGCCAAGAATCGGGGTGTGAGGGTCAGGAACCCCATCAGCACCATGACCCTGGGTGTGATGGCAGGGAACCACTTCAACCCCATGACCCGGGGTGTGAGGGCCGGGCACCCCTCAGGCACCATGACCCGAGGTGTGAGGGCTGGGCACCCCTTCAGTGCCAGGAATCGGGGTGTGAAAGCCGGGCACCCCTTCAGTGCCATGACCCGGGGTGTGAGGGCCGGGCACCCCTTCAGTGACATGAACCGGGGTGTGAGGGCCGGGCACCCCTCTAGCACCATGACCCGGGGTGTAAGGGCCGGGAACCGCTTCAACCCCATGATCCGGGGTGTGAGGGCCGGGCACCCTTTTAGGTCCATGACCCGGGGTGTGACGGCCGTGCACCCTTTAAGTGCCATGACCTGGGGTGTGAGGGCCGGGGACCCTTTCAGTGCCATGAATCGGGGTGTGAAAGCCGGGTACCCCTTCAGCACCATGACCCGGGGTGTGAGGGCCAGGCACCCCTTCAGTGCCGTGACCCGGGGTGTGAGGGCCGGGCACCACTTCAGTGACATTTACCCGGGGTGTGAGGGCCGGGCACCCCTCCAGCACGATGACCCGGGGTGTGAGGGCCGGGAACCGCGTCAACCCCATGATCCGTGGTGTGAGGGCCGGGCACCCGTTTAGGTCCATGACCCGGGGTGTGAGGGCCGTGCACCCTTTCAGTGCCATGACCCGGGGTGTGAGGGCCGGGCACCCTTTCAGTGTCATGAAACGGGGTGTGAGGGCCGGGCCCCCTTTCAGTGCGATGAAACGGGGTGTGAAGGCCGGGCACCCCTACAGTGCTGTGAACCGGGTTGTGAGGGCCGGTCACCCCTTCAGTGCCATGAATAGGGGTGTGAGGGCCGGGCACCCCTTCAGTGACATGACCCTGGGCGTCAGGGCCAGGCAACCCTTCAGTGCCATGAGCCGGGATGTGAGTGCCGGGCACCCCTTTAGTGCCATGAAACGGGGTGTGAGGGCCGGGCACCCCTACAGAGCTATGAACCAGAGTGTGAGGGCCGGGCACCCCTTCACATGACACGGGGTGTGAGGGCCGGGCACCTTTTCAGTGCCATGACCCGGGGTATGAGGGCTGGGCACGCCTTCAGAGCTATAACCCTGGGTGTGAGGGCCGGGCATTTTTTCAGTGATATGACCCTGGGTGTGAGGGACGGGCACCCCTTCAATGATATGACCCGGGGCGTGAGGGCCGGGCACTCGTTTAGCTCTATGACCACGGGTGTGAGGAACGGGCATACCTTCAGTGCCATGACCCGGGATGTGAGGGCCGGGCACTCGTTCAGTGCCATGACCCGGGGTGTGAGGGCCAGTCCCTCCTTCAGCGCCATGACCCAGGGGGTGAGGGCCGGGCACTCGTTTAGCTCTATGACCAGGGGTGCGAGGGCCGGGCATACCTTCAGTGCCATGGCCAGGGGTGTGACGGCCGGGCACCGCTTCAGTGCCATGACCCGGGGTGTTAGGGCCGGGCAACCCGTCAGTGACATGACCCAGGGCGTCAGGGCCGGACACCCCTTCAGTGCCATGAGCCGGGGTGTGAGGGCCGGGCACCCCTTAAGTGCCATGAAACGGGGTGGGAGGCCCGGGCACCCCGACAGAGCTATGAACCGGGGTGTGAGGGCCGAGCACCTATTCAGTGCCATGACCCGGGGTGTGAGGGCCGGGAACCCTTTCAGTGCCATGAATCGGGGTGTGATGGCCGGGCACCCCTTCAGCTCCATGACCCGTGGTGTGAGGACAGGGAACCTCTTCAACCCCATTACCCGGGGTGTGAGGGCCGGGCACCCCTTTAGGTCCATGACCCTGGGTGTGAGGGCCGTGCACCCCTTCAGTGACATGACCCGGGGTGTGAGGGAAGGGCACCTTTTCAGTGCCATGACCCGGGGTGTGAGGGCCGGGCACTCTTTCAGTGCCATGAATCGGGGTGTGATGGCCGGGCACCCCTTCAGCTCCATGACCCGTGGTGTGAGGACCAGGAACCGCTTCAACCCCATGACCCAGGGTGTGAGGTCCGGGCACCCCTTTAGGTCCATGACCCGGGGTGTGAGGGCCATGCATCTTTTCAGTGACATGACCCGGGGTGTGAGGGCCGGGCACCTTTTTAGTGACATGACCCGGGGAATGAGGGGTGGGCACCCCTCCAGCACCATGACCCTGGGTGTGAGGGCCTGTCACTCCTTCAGTGCCATGACCCGTGGTGTGAGGGCTGGGCACTCGTTTAGCTCTATGACCAGGGGTGTGAAGGCCGGGCACCCCTTCAGTGACATGACCCGGGGTATGAAGGCCGGGCACCCCTCCAGCACCATGACCCGGAGTGTGAGGGCCGGGCACCCCTTCAGTGTCATGAACCGGGGTGTGACGGCCGGGCTCCCCTTCAGTGCCATGACCCGGGCTGTGAGGGCCGGGCACCCCTTCAGTGACATGACCTGGGGTGTGAGGGCCGGGCAACCATTCAGCTTCATTAACCTGGTTGTGAGGGATTGGCACCCTTAAATGCCATGAAACGGGGTGTGAGTGCCGGGCACCCATACAGTGCATTGAAAAAGGGTGTGTGGTCCGGGCACCCCTTCACTTGACCCGGGGTGTCAGGGCCGGGCACCCCTTCACTTGACTCGGGGTGTGGCAGGGCCGGGCACCCCTCCAGCACCATGACCCAGGGTGTTAGGGCCGGGCACCCCTCCAGAACCATGACCCGGGGTGTGAGGGCCGGGAACCCCTTCAGTGCCATGACCCTGGGTGTGAGGGCCGGGCACCCCTTCAGTGACATGACCCGGGGTTTGAGGGCCGGACACCCTTTCAGTGACATGACCCGGGGTGTGAGGTTAGGGCACACCTCCAGCACCATGACCCGGGGTGTGAGGTTCGGGGACACCTTCAGTGCCATGACCCGGGGTGTGAGAGCCGGGCACCCCTTCAGCACCATGAGCCAGGTTGTAAGGGCCGGGCTCGATTTCAGTGCCAAGAATCGGGGTGTTAGGGCCGGGCACCCCATCAGCACCATAACCCGGGGTGTGAGGGCCGGAAACCGCTGCAACCCCATGTCCCGGGGTGTGAGGGCCGGGCACCCCTTTAGTGACATGACCCGGGGTGTGAGGGACGGGAACCCCTCAGACACCATGACCTGGGGTTTGAGGGCCGGGACCCTTTCAGTGCCATGAATCGGGGTGTGAAGCCGGGCATCCCTTCAGCACCATGACCCGGGGTGTGAGGGCCAGGCACCCCTGCAGTGCCATGACCCGGGGTGTGAGGGACGGGCACCCCTCCAGCACCATGATACGGGGTGTGAGGGCCGGGAACCGCTTCAACCCCATGATCCGTGGTGTGAGGGCTGGGCACCCTTTAGGTCTATGACCGGGGGTGTGAGGGCTTTGCATCCTTTAAGTGCCATGACCCGGGGTGTGAGGGCCGGGGACCCTTTAGGTCCATTACCCTGGGTGTGAGGGCCAGGCACCCTTTCAGTGCCGTGACCCGGGGTGTGAGGGCCGGGCACCCCTTAAGGTCCATGACCCGGGGTGTGAGGGCCGTGCACCCTTTCAGTGCCATGAACCGGGGTGTGAGGGCCGGGCACCCCTTCTTTGTCATGAAACGGGGTGTGAGGGCCGGGCACCCTTTCAGTGCGATGAAATGGGGTGTGAAGGCCGGGCACCCCTACAGTGCTGTGAACCAGGGTGTGAGGGCCGGGCACCCCTTCAGTGCCATGAATAGGGGTGTGAGGGCCGGGCACCCCTTCAGTGACATGACCCGGGGCGTCAGGGCCGGGCAATCCTTTAGGTCCATGACCCGGGGTGTGAGGGCCGTGCACCCCTTTAGGTCCATGACCCGGTGTGAGGGCCGTGATCCCCTTCAGTGACATGTCCCGGGGTGTGAGGGCCGTGCACCCTTTCAGTGCCATGACCTGGGGTGTGATGGCCGGGCTCCCCTTCAGTGACATGAAACGGGGTGTGAGGGCCGGGCACCCATTCCGTGCGATGAAACGGGGTGTGAAGGCCGGGCACCCCTACAGTGCTGCGAACCGGGGTGTGAAGGCCGGGCACCCCTTCACATGACCCGGGGTGTGAGGGTCGGGCACCCCTTCAGTGCCATGAATCAGGGTGTGAGGGTCGGGCACCCCTTCAGTGCCATGAATCGGGGTGTGATGGCCGGGCACCCCTATAGTGCTGTGAACCGGGGTGTGAGGGCCGGGCACCCCTTCAGTACCATGAATAGAGGTGTGAGGGCCGGGCACCCCTTCAGTGACACGACCCGGGGTGTGAGGGCCGGGCAGCCCTTTAGGTGCATGATCCGGGGTGTAAGGGCCATGCACCCCTTTAGGTCCATGACCCGGGGTGTGAGGGCCGTGAACCCCTTCAGTGACATGACCCGGGGTGTGAGGGCCGAGCACCCCGACAGAGCTATGAATCGGGGTGTGAGGGCCGGGCACCTATTCAGTGCCATGACCCGGGGTGTGAGGGCCGGGCACCCACCCTTTCAGTGCCATAAATCGGGGTGTGATGCCCGGGCACCACTTCAGCTATATGACCCGTGGTGTGAGGACCGGGAACCGCTTCAACCCCATAACCCAGGGTGTGAGGGCCGGGCACCCCTACAGTGCTGTGAACCGGGGTGTGAGGGCCGGGCACCGCTGCAGCACCATGACCCTGGGTGTGAGGGCTGGCACCCTTCACATGACACGGGGTGTGAGGGTTGGATCCTTCAGAGCTATGACCTGGGGTGAGGCCAAAACCCCCACAGAGCTAAGGAACCAGAGTGTGGAGGGCGGGCACCCTTCAGTGACATGGCTAGGGTATGGGAGGTGTGGCACCTCTGTAGCGCCATGACCAGGGGTGTGTGAGGGCCTAACACCTCTTCAGAGCTGGGCGACCCAAGTGTGAGGGCTGGGCACCCTTCAGCACCATGACCCGGGGTGTGAGGGCCAGGCACCCCTTCAGTGCCGTGACCAGGGGTGTGAGGGCCGGGCATACCTTCAGTGCCATGGCCAGGGGTGTGACGGCTGGGCACCGCTTCATTGCCATGACCCGGGGTGTGAGGGCTGGGCACCCCTTTAGGTCCATGACCCGGGGTGTGAGGGCCGTGCACCCCTTCAGTGACATAACCCTGGGTGTGAGGGCCGGGCACCCTTTCAGTGTCATGAATCGGGGTGTGATGGTCGGGCACCCCTTCAGCTCCATGACCCGTGGTGTGAGGACCAGGAACCGCTTCAACCCCATGAACCAGGGTGTGAAGGCCTGGCACCCCTTTAGGTCCATGACCCGGGGTGTGAGGGCCGGGAACCGTTTCAACCCCATGACCCGTGGTGTGAGGGCTGGGCACCCCTTTAGGTCCATGACCCGGGGTGTGAGGGCCGTGCACCACTTCAGTGCCATGACCCGGGGTGTGAGGGCCGGGCACCCCTTCAGTGTCATCAACCGGGGTGTGAGGGCCCGGCACCCTTTCAGTGCCATGAAACGTGGTGTGAGATCCGGGCACCCCTACAGTGCTGCGAACCGGGGTGTGAGGGCCGGGCACCCCTTCACATGACACGGGGAGTGAGGGTCCGGCACCACTTCAGTGAAATAAATCGGGGTGTGAGGGCCGGGCACCTCTTCAGCACCATGACCCAGAGTGTTAGGGCCGGGCTCGATTTCAGTGCCAAGAATCGGGGTGTGAGGGCCGGGCACCCCATCAGCACCATGACCCGGGGTGTGATGGCCGGGAACCGCTTCAACCCCATGCCCCGGGGTTTGAGGGCCGGGCACCCCTTCAGTGACATGACCTGGGGTGTGAGGGCCGGGCACCCGTCCAGCATCCATGACCCGGGGTGTGAGGGCTGGGAACCGCTTCAACCCCATGACCCGTGGTGTGAGGGCTGGGTCACCCTTCAGTGCCATGACGGGGTGTGAGGGCTGGGCACACCTTCAGTGTCATGAACCGAGTGAGGGCCGGGCACCCTTCAGTGCTATAAATGGGTGTGATGGCCGGGCACCTCTACAGTGCTGCAAACCGGGGTGTGAGGGCTGGGCACCCCTCCAGTGACATGACCTGGGGTGTGAGGGCCGGGCACCCCTTCAGTGACATGACCCGGGAAGTGAGGGCCGGGCACCCCTCCAGCACCATGACCCGGGGTGTGAGGGCCGGGAACCGCTTCAACCCCATGGCCCGTGGTGTGAGGGCCGGGCACCCCTTTAGGTCCATGACCCTGGGTGTGAGATCCGTGCACCCCTTCGGTGCCATGACCCGGGGTGTGAGGGCCGGGCATCCTTTCAGCGTCATGAACTGGGGTGTGAGGGCCGGGCACGCTTTCAGAGCTGCGAACCGGGGTGTGAGGGCCGGGCACCCCTTCACATGACCCGGGGTGTGAGGGTCGGGCACCCTTTCAGTGAAATGAATCGGGGTGTGAGGCCCGGGCACCCTTTCAGCACCATGACCCATAGTGCTAGGGCCGGGCTCGATATCAGTGCCAAGAATCGGGGTGTGAGGGCCGGGCACACCATCAGCACCATTACCCGGGGTGTGATGGCCGGGAACCGCTTCAACCCCATGCCCCGGGGTGTGAGGGCCGGGCATCCCTTTTAGTGACATAACCCGGGGTGTGAGGGCCGGGCACCCTTTCAGTGCCATGAATCGGGGTGTGAAAGCCGGGCACCCCTTCAGCACCATGACCCGGGGTGTGAGGGCCAGGCACCCCTTCAGTGCCATGACCTGGGTGTGGGATAGGGCCGGGCACTCTTTCAGTGACATGACCTGGGGTGTGTGAGGGCCGGGCACCCTTTCAGTGACATGACCCGGGTGTGAGGGCTGGCACCCTCCACACCATGACCTGGGTGTAAGGCCGGGAACCGCCTAACCCCATGACCTGGTGTGAGGGCCGGCACCCTTCAGTGCCATGACCCGGGGTGTGAGGTCAGCACCCCTTCAATGTCATGAACCGGAGTGTGAGGGCTGGGTGACCCTTTCAGTGCCATGAAACAGGGTGTGAGGGCTGGGCACCCCTACAGTGCTGCAAACCCGGGTGTGAGGGCCGGGCACCCCTTCACATGACCCGGGGTGTGAGGGTCAGGCACCCCTTCAGTGAAATGAATCGGGGTGTGAGGGCCGTGCACCCCTTCACCACCATGACCCAGAGTGTTAGGGCCGGGCTCGATTTCAGTGCCAAGGATCAGGGAGTGAGGGTCGGGCACCCCTCCAGTGACATGACCTAGGGTGTGAGGGCCGGGCACTCCTTTAGTGACATGACCCGGGGTGTGAGGGCCGGGCACCCCTCCAGCACCATGACCCGGGGTGTGAGGGCCGGGAACCGCTTTTCCAACCCCATGACCTGGTGGTGTGAGGGCTGGGCACCCCTTTAGGTCCATGACCGGGTGTGAGGGCTGGCAACCCTCCAGCACCATGACCCGCGCGCAGGGCCGGGCATACCTTCAGTGCCATGAGTCGGGGTGTGAGGGCTGGTCACTCCTTCAGTGCCATGACCCGGTGTGTGAGGGCTGGGCACCCCTTCAGCAACATGACCCGGGGGGTGAGGGCCGGGCACTCGTTTAGCTCTATGACCAGGGGTGTGAGGTCCCGGCATACCTTCAGTGCCATGGCCAGGGGTGTGACGGCCGGGCACCGCTTCAGTGCCATGACCCGGGGTGTGAGGCCCGGGCACCTCTTCAGTGACATGACCCGGGGCTTTTGGGCCGGGCACCCCTTCAGTGCCATGAGCCGGGGTGTGAGGGCCGGGAACCCCTTTAGTGCCATGAAACGGGGTGTGAGGCCCGGGCACCACGACAGAGTTATGAACTGGGGTGTGAGGGTCGGGCACCTATTCAGTGCCATGACCCGGGGTGTGAGGGCCGGGCACCCTTTCAGTCCCATGAATCGGGGTGTGATGACCGGGCACCCCTTCAGCTCCATGACCCGGGGTGTGAGGGCCGTGCACCCCTTTAGGTCCATGACTTTGGGTGTGAGGGCCGTGCACCCCTTAAGTGACATGACCCGGGGTGTGAGGGCCGGGCACCCCGTTAGTGACATGACCTGGGGTGTGAGGGCCGGGAACCCCTCCAGCACCAAGACCCGAAGTGTGAGCCGGGGACCCCTTCATGTCATGAACCACGGGTGTGACGGCCGGGCACCTTCAGTGCCATGAACCGGGGTGTGAGGGCCAGGCACCCCTTGCAACATGACCCGGGGTTTTGAGGCCAGGCACCTTCACATGACACCGGGTGTGAGGGCCGGGCACCTTTCAGTGCCATGACCCGGGGAGTATGAGGGCCAGGCTCGATTTCAGTGCCATGAATCGCGGAGTGAGGGCCAGGGCACCCCTCCAGCACCATGACCCGGGAGTATGAGGGGCCGGGCACCCCATCAGCACCATGACCCGGGGTGTGAGGGCTAGGCACCCCTTCAGTGCCATGATACGGAGTGTGACAGCTGGGCGCCCCTTCAGTGACATGACATGGGGTGTGAGGGCCGGGCACCCCTCCAGCACCATGACCCGGGGTGTGAGGGCCGGGAACCCCATCAGCACCATGACCCGGGGAATGAGGGCCGGGAACCGCTTCAACCCCATGACCCGGGGTGTGAGGGCCGGGCACCCCTTTAGTGACCTGACCTGGGGTGTGAGAGCCGGGCACCCCTCCTACACCATGACCCGGGGTTTGAGGGCCGGGCACCCTTTCAGTGCCATGAATCGGGGTGTGAGGGCCGGGAACCCCTCCAGTGACATGACCTGGGGTGTGAGGGTCAGGCACCCCTTCAGTGAAATGAATCCGGGTGTGAGGCCCGGGCACCCCTTCAGCACCATGACCCATTGTGTTAGGGCAGGGATCGATTTCAGTGCAAAGAATCGGGGTGTGAGGGCCGGGCACCCCATGAGCACCATGACATGGGGTTTGAGGGCCAGGCACCCCTTCAGTGCCATGACCCGGGGTGTGAGCGCCGGGGTTCCCTTCAGTGACATGACCTGGGGTGTGAGGGTCGGGCACCCTTTCAGTCTCATAAACCTGGTTGTGAGGGACGGGCACCCCTTAAGTGCCATTAAACGTGGTGTGAGTGCCGGGCACCCATACAGTGCTTTGAAGAAGAGTGTGTGTGCAGGGCACCCCTTCACATGACCCGGTGTCGGGCCAGGCACCCTTCAAAGTGCAGAGCCCGGGGTGTGAGGGCCGGGTTTTCCTTCAGTGACATGACCTGGGGTGTGAGGGCCGGGCACCCTTTCAGTGTCATAAACCTGGTTGTGAGGGACGGGCACCCCTTCAGTGCCATGAACCGGGGTGTGAGGGCCGGGAACCCCTTTTGTGACATGACCCGGGGTTTGAGAGCCGGGCACCCCTTCAGCACCATGACACGGGGTGTGAGGCCCGGGCACCTCTTCAGTGACATGACCCGGGGCTTTAGGGCCGTGCACCCCTTCAGTGCCATGAGCCGGGGTGTGAGTGCCGGGCACCCCTTTAGTGCCATGAAACGGGGAGTGAGGGCAGGGCACCCCTATAGAGCTATGAACCGGAGTGTGAGGGCCGGGCACCCCTTCACATGACACCGGGTGTGAGGGCCGGGCACCTTTTCAGTGCCATGACCCGGGGTATGAGGGCCGGGCTCGATTTCAGTGCCATGAATCGCGGAGTGAGGGCCGGGCACCCCTCCAGCACCATGACCCGGGGTATGAGGGCCGGGCACCCCATCAGCACCATGACCCGGGGTGTGAGGGCTAGGCACCCCTTCAGTGCCATGATACAGAGTGTGACAGCTGGGCGCCCCTTCAGTGACATGACATGGGGTGTGAGGGCCGGGCACCCCTCCAGCACCATGACCCGGGGTGTGAGGGCCGGGAACCCCATCAGCACCATGACCCGGGGAATGAGGGCCGGGAACCGCTTCAACCCCATGACCCGGGGTGTGGGCCGGGGCACCTTTAGTGACCTGACCCGGGTTTGAGCCGGGCACCCCATGAGCACCATGACATGGGGTTTGAGGGCCAGGCACCCCTTCAGTGCCATGACCCGGGGTGTGAGCGCCGGGGTTCCCTTCAGTGACATGACCTGGGGTGTGAGGGTCGGGCACCCTTTCAGTGTCATAAACCTGGTTGTGAGGGACGGGCACCCCTTAAGTGCCATTAAACGTGGTGTGAGTGCCGGGCACCCATACAGTGCTTTGAAGAAGAGTGTGTGTGCAGGGCACCCCTTCACATGACCCGGGGTGTCAGGGCCGGGCACCCCTTCAGTGCCATGACCCGGGGTGTGAGGGCCGGGTTTCCCTTCAGTGACATGACCTGGGGTGTGAGGGCCGGGCACCCTTTCAGTGTTATAAACCTGGTTGTGAGGGACGGGCACCCCTTCAGTGCCATGAACCGGGGTGTGAGGGCCGGGAACCCCTTTTGTGAATTGACCCGGGGTTTGAGGGCCGGGCACCCCTTCAGCACCATGACACGGGGTGTGAGGCCCGGGCACCTCTTCAGTGACATGACCCGGGGCTTTAGGGCCGTGCACCCCTTCAGTGCCATGAGCCGGGGTGTGAGTGCCGGGCACCCCTTTAGTGCCATGAAACGGGGTGTGAGGGCCGGGCACCCCTACAGAGCTATGAACCGGAGTGTGAGGGCCGGGCACCCCTTCACATGACACAGGGTGTGAGGGCCAGGCACCTTTTCAGTGCCATGACCCGGGGTATGAGGGCCGGGCTCGATTTCAGTGCCATGAATCGGGATGTAATGGCCGGGCACCCCTCCAGCACCATGACCCGGGGTATGAGGGCCGGGCACCCCATCAGCACCATGACCCGGGGTGTGAGGACCGTGCAGCCCTTCAGTACCATGACCCGGGGTGTGAGGGCTAGGCAC
>NW_024729550.1:97500-188310 GCF_018991925.1 Homarus americanus | reverse complement strand
AAGTATATAAAACACACAAGAGAGACCGAGGACCAATCCGCATCCTAGTTTCTTTCCCTGAAGTTCTGCCAGAAAGGAAAGAGGAGGAGGAGGAGAGGGGAAGAGGAAGAGAAGGCGGAGGAGGAGGAGGAGGAGGAGGAGGAGGAGGAGGAGGAAGAAGATGAGGAGGAGGAGGAAGAAGAAGAGGTGGAGGAAGAGACTTGAATTTCGTCTGTAAAATTGACTTTTCACCACCACACACAAACTCACAGGTAATATTTTTGCATATCACTGCGATGGGATGTATATATCCTAAGTGTACACACATACACACACACACACACACACACACACAAGACTGCTGGATCCCCTTTACATGATATATTCCTCACCTGTCACGTCTTATAGCCAGGTGTATCTTATAAGAATGATTTTGTGAGGTAAGGTTTGTACTTGGCTGGGCTCAGGACTCACAAAAGGACCCAAGCAGATTCATGAATGGTTGTTGTCGATAAGGAACTCTATGGTGTGTGTGTGTGTGTGTGTGTGTGTGTGTGTGTGTGTGTGTGTGTGTGTGTGTGTGTGTGTGTGTGTGTGTGTGTGTGTGTGTGTGTGTATTCTTGCCAACTTTCCACAGTATTTCATGTGGCTCTCATGGGTGTGTCTCCTCTTCTCGTCTCCCTTTACAATTAAACCTCCATATAACGGAATATTATCTCCATATAACGGACATTCCTCTCCACATAGTCCGTTAAATAGAGGGTTTCACTTTATAGAATTATTATCCTCTCCTATCTTTCTTATCTATCTTTTTCTCCTTCGTCTTCCTCTTTCCCAAATGAACCATCTCTTTAATAGTAACTCTCCCCTCCCTAGTTGGGCTCTCTTATATACTGTGTGCTAGAACGAGGTTCACTTCTACTCCCCTTTTCTCCCTGGGGGGAGGGGGGGGGTGACTTAAGGCTGTGAGGAAGGAGGTGCGTAATTCTCTTGGTTTTATGAGATACCATTTAAATCATAAGGCAGTGTAGTTTAGGGGAATTTTTGCTCGTTTGGGGGAATTTTTTAGGGATTTTTTGGGTATTTTTTAATGAAATTTTTAAGGATTTTTTATTAATTTATTTGTTTATTTTATTATTATTATTTTTTTTCTTTTTAATTCAATTTTAATTTCAATTGTTTATTCCTTGATAGAGGAAGCGGGATCCTAGTGCTGTCACGAGGTGCCCCTGTACAATGACACCAGAAGCATCTGGCAAGTGTGACAAGTATATACAGTATAAATATTATAAAGGGGCTTACTAAAGCCTAAGGAAGGAAGGATATTCCTTTAACACATAATCAATGTTATTTACATATATCTGGCCAGTATGGGGAGGATCATCGTGTCTCCGTCAGGGGGTCGTGGAGTGGTGGTCCAGCAGGCGTCACGGAAGCGTTGTGTGTGGGGACATCTTAGGAGGTAGTGGATAAGGGTGCGGCTGTCGGGTCTTCTGCATAATGCACAAGAGAGTTGCTCAGGGGATGCCGGGATACCAATCTCCCAAGCAAAGTCATACCCAATGATGATACGGGCAGCAATCACGTCCCCTTTCCGCGACCCTACTTTTTAATTATTTATTTTTTTTACGTAAGGTGGATTTATCAAGTGGATAATTTTTGTTTGTTTGTTTGTGGATGAATTGTTATTGAAGGATTATTATTTGATTTTATGTGATAAATAATGAGGTATATGTTGTGAGAGAGAGAGAGAGAGAGAGAGAGAGAGAGAGAGAGGCAATGGGAAAGGTGGACAAAGAAAGATTGGTAGAGAGAACACAGTGTACGATAGGAACGAAAAGAAAGGAGAAAGAAAGAAAGAAAGAAAAAAGAAAGGAATGTAAGGAAGGGAAAGAGAAATGAGACAGAAAGGAAAAATAATCCACGCAGGGAAATTAATGGCCGTCATTACGGGTTTTTCCCCCAGACACTAGATCCCGCGCCAGACGTGGCATGTCTCGGCTCAAGGGACACTTTACCCCCAGGATGAACAAGGGAACTTAACCTACCCTAACCAAATAATACCTCAGTTCATCCTGGGAATAAAATCAGCATTAAGGGGAGAGAATGTGAAGGGAAACAATCTAGGTTAGGTTAGGTTGAACACGTAACTGTCCTCAGGTGAGTCGGGTGATAATTAATGAGCATTCTTGGGTACAGGTCAAGGTGGTATAGTGCAAGTGTGGTTCAGTGTGATTCTTCATAATGTAAATAAACTTTTGAAAATAAACTGCTGGGAAAAAAGTCATTATTTAGCTGCATTTATTTAACTGCATTTATTTAGCTGCATTTATTTAGCTGCATTTATTTAGCTGCATTTATTTAGCTGTATTTATTTAGCTGTATTTGTCTCATTACAGGCAGGACTCCGAGCTCAGAACCAGAACACAGCCTGTCAACCTACAGGAGACGATGTGGAGGTAGTGATCACCTTACATCATGGTGTAAGGGTCGAGGGATCACTGAATAGGAAGGAAGGAAGGAAGGAAGGAAGGAAGGTTTTAAGGATGGAAGGAAGGAAGGAAGGAAGGAAGGATGGAAGGATGTAAGGAAGGAAGGAAGGAAGGAAGGAAGGTTTTAAGGATGGAAGATGGAAGGAAGGAAGGAAGGAAGGATGTAAGGAAGGAAGGAAGGAAAGAAGTAAAGAATGAAGGAAGGAAAAAGTAAAGAATGAAGGAAGGAAGGACAGAAGGAAAGAAGGAAGAAAGGAAAGAAGGAAGGTAGGAAGAACAGAAGTAAGGAAGGAAGAAAGTAAAGGCGGAAGGAAGGAAAGAAGGAAAGACGGAAGGAAGGAGAGGCGGTAAGAGAATATTGTTAATCTAAGGTCATCACTCGCCTCACACCCTTAGACGGTCAGATAGATAGATAGATAGATAGATAGATAGATAGATAGATAATTGGATCATTTATATCTAAGCTTAAACCACTCTCCAGGGTCGACCAATCAAAGCTTAGTTGATTGAGTTCTCTAATCACTGCAAAGGAACTTGAGCGGAAGACAAATGTGAATATTGAAAGTTATATATATTAGTGTGGCTCTTATTACTAGTGTGTGTGTGTGTGTGTGTGTGTGTGTGTGTGTGTGTGTGTGTGTGTGTGTGTGTGTGTGTGTGTGTGTGTGTGTGTGTGTGTGTGTGTGTGTGTGTGTGTGTGTGTGTGTGTGTGTGTGTTCTATATACTGCCCTCTACAGAAGGTTTTATCGGGTTGAGGTTAAAAAAAGAAAAATATTCCCCCTTAACAGAATATTTTAATGCGTTAACTTTTATATTAGTTCCCCTTCAACAGAGAGCGCCTTAACGGGTCGGGACTCTATATTAAAGCTCTGTCTTTTCCTGAAGTTGTTCTGTAAGGTTAGAGCTCATAGTAGGTCTCTATTAACTTTGTATAATGTCAATTTATGATGATGAACAATATTATATACTTCTCTTCTCTTCTCTTCTCTTCTCTTCTCTACTCTTCTCTTCTCTTCTCTTCTCTTCTCTTCTCTTCTCTTCTCTTCTCTTCTCTAGCTGCTTTTACTCTTGGTCATCAATCTCTCTCTCTATCTCCGTGTTGTAGCGCGGGTAAGAAGTTCCCTCACTCTTCTTCCAATCATTATTTCGCCTCGGGGCCGTGAGAGAGAGAGAGAGAGAGAGAGAGAGAGAGAGAGAGAGAGAGAGAGAGGTTGACTAAGACCTCGAACACCAGCCAAGACTTTGTGCTACACCCCATCAGCCTAAGTGCTACACCCCGTGAGTCTGGTACACCCCGTCAGCCTGGTACACCCCGTGAGTCTGGTACACCCCGTCAGCCTGGTACACCCCGTCAGCCTGATTGCTACACCCCGTGAGTCTGGTACACCCCGTGAGTCTGGTACACCCCGTCAGTCTGGTACACCCCGTCAGCCTGGTACACCCCGTCAGCCAAGAGGTCAACCCTAATGGCGCCCTTCTGAGGTGATGGGAAAAGATCTGGCTGGATATTACTTGTTCGGAAGGAGGAGACAAATTGGAAGCCATTATAAATGACTTGTTAAAACGGCAGAGTCCTAAAGGGTGCCAATTTATGTCTATGTGCTTGGTGTAATTGGTTTTTCAGTTAATGGGTAATGGGTCCCGTTCGTTAGGGGTCTCTTTCGAATTGGGTGTTTGTGTATTACGCTCCCTCATCTCCCTATTCTTATCCTTTCCTTCCTCTTCTCTCTTTCCTATCTTTCCCTTCACCTCTCACCCACCCACACCCACCTTTCCTCTTCCCTCCATTATCACCTAACCTTCACCTCTCCCCAACCCTCCCCGACCTTCCCTCATCTCCTAAGCTTCACCCCACCCGCTCCTTCACCCTCACCCACCTAACCTAGCCTCCCCCATCCTTCCCTATCCTCCCTCAACACCTCACCCCCTCATGGATAACCTGAGAGCCGGGCGATGGAACATTTTACTCCAGTGGGAATAAATTCAAGACCACTTTTCTCTATTTTTTTGTCGAACGTAAAGAAAAAAATTCACCTGTCAAAAATTTATAAAACAGAGAAACAAAACCGATGTAATGAAATGAAGTAAACCTGAATGAATTTATTTTTCATCCTATAAAAAAGGAAAAATAAAGAGTTAAGGACGATAAGGACATATGAGACGAGAGAAAACTTTTGAAATATACTTGTCAATATTTATTTCATTTCAGTACTAACTACTTATCATGACATCAGTGGAAGAAGGTCATAAAGGTGTCCAGGTGTGTGTTAGGTCATTAGTGAGTTAACACCTCTACATCCTCTGTATGAAGTGATGTACCTGAGTTTAATTAGGGAACACCTGAAAGGTCTCCACCCCATCTTATTTCGTCTGAAGGTTAACCACCCTATTGCTAACCTAATCTAACCTAACCTAACGTAACCTAACCTAACCTAACCTAACCTAAAATATAATAATCATTAAGGCTTCTCGACTAAAAAAAATATTTGTGTTACTAAAATAAAAATATTCGCAAGCATATATGTTTGAATGCAGATACATACATGCAATACCTCTATTCACCTCCACACACACACACACACACACACACACACACACACACACATGCCTCAATGTATACGTACACATATACAGACACAGTTGCACTGATACTGTAGTGGAGCTTCTGTCAGTGTCACGGTAAAAATAATTTCCTTTCGACTCAGAGGCTTGAGGTTGATGGAGACTTTTGTGTAGATGAAAATAGATTTTCTATTGAGGATGATTTCACGACCGAGCTGAAAAATGATTCATGTGTGTGTGTGTACAGTATATATATATTTTTACTACACCATCTCTTGCCTTCTCTCATGCCGTTTATTTCTCTAAGATTTCCTCCCTTCCTCTCCTTCCTCCCGTCCTCTCCTTCCTCCCGTCCTCTCCTTCCTCCCGTCCTCTCCTTCCTCCCGTCCTCTCCTTCCTCCCGTCCTCTCCTTCCTCCCGCCCTTTTCTTCCTTCAACACTGTTTCCTTCCTCCTTTCCTCCTTTTTCCGTCGACATCATAAGCACCCCCTTCCTCCCCCACTTCCCTCCCCCTCCTTCCTCTCCCTCCCCCTCCCCTCACCCCTTCCTTCTCCCCCTCCCTCCCCTCCTTCCCTCTCCTCCCCCTCCTGTCACCCCTTCCTTCTCCCCCTCCCTCCCCCCTACCCTCTCAACTGGCGTCTAGAGTTACTGAGATAAAACACATCTTGTCCAACCGAGTCCCAGTAGATGGCGTCAGATCTGCCTACCACACCCTAGCCATTCCGTGACCAGCGAACACGAATATGTATTACCTCCTGTTGACGTTTACTCCTGCTAGCGACCATTCTTCCCTACATGGTTTTCTGTTCTTGTCTGTCGGTATGATTGTCTGTCCTTTCTGTCTATTTCTCTTTATTTCTGTATGTGTGTATGTATATTCTCTTGTATCTCTGTTTGTCTCTATTTCTCTCTCTTTAATTGTCTCTCTTTCTCTCTGTATCCCTTTCTCACACTTTTTTGGTCTTCCCCCTTTCTCTCTCTCTCTCTCTCTCTCTCAGCGAACGAACACTTTATCACAATAGTTCGTCTCTTAATATTGTGTTGTTCGGTGTTCCAGTGAGTCTCGTAACTTCGTCAGACAAAATTGCATTAATTAGATGGACCAGAAAATGAGGTACAGGTCTTGGCAGGATGTGGTCACCTGTTGTTGTTGTATTTGTTGTTGTTGGTGGTGGTGATGGTGGTGGTGTTGTTGTTGTTGGTGGTGTTATTGTTGGTGTTTTTGTTGGTGTTGTTAATGTTGTTTTTGTTGTTTTTGTTGGTGTTGTTATTTTTGTTGGTGTTGTTACTTTTGTTGGTGTTGTTATTTTGCTAATAGTGTTGCTATTGTTGTTGTTATGGTCGTTGTTGATGGTAATGTGATCAGTGTTGTCTATCTGTATGTATGTTGTAACACTAGAGCAGCCAGTGTTGTATGTATTCTGCCACAACACATCCCCAAGCTGTAGAGTTTTGAGAGTGATTGAATTAAGTTTTCTTCTCCGTGACTTTGTGTACTGCATATACCATTGGCAGAAAACTGTGTGGTTGGTTGTGTTGGGATGTGTTAGCTGGGGATGTGCTGGCAGGAAGGAGGTCTTAGCTGGGGGTATGTTAGCTGAGGATGTGCTGGCAGGAAGGAGGTCTTAGCTAGGGGTGTGTTAGCTGGGGTGTGTAAGCTAGGGTGTGTTAGCTGGGGTGTGTTAGCTGGGGTGTGTTGAGTGGGAGGAGCTTACCGTAGACCTCCATCATGGGTGCGTTACCATGGGGACGAGAGGTCGGAGTGTCTGGAGGCCTGTGGAGGAGACGACGATGTATAATGGAGGAGGACTCTGAGGTTGTGGAGACCAGGCAGTGCTAGTTGTTATGGTGATGAGAGAGACACGCACACACACACACACACACACACACACACACACACCATCCACTTTCACGTTACTGCCAGAAAAATTTCCCCTTCAAACATTTAATGTCACTTAGACGATGGCAGGTTAAGTGATGTTCTTTATCATCCAGTGAGAAGAAAATGGTAGAGGTGCTCCTTGGTTTGTGAGAGAGAGAGAGAGAGAGAGAGAGAGAGAGAGAGAGAGAGAGAGTAAAATCTTCCGAAAGACTGATATTTTTCCACATGGAGACAAGATTTTATTTATTTATTTATTCATTTAGGTTCAGTCTTCTCCTTGAGTACATACAGCTGTTATGGAGAGGATGCCAACACGAGAGCCAGGGCCATCAAGGCAGTGTTCCCGCGGTGTGTGGAGGCACTCAAGGCTCTCTACAGGACGCTTGCACAACACGCTCGAGGGGGTCTTATAGCCTTACCTGCTTGGGTCCTGTTTACACTGGGTAATATTTGTGGAAAATCTGCCAAGACGAAAATTTTACAAATTAGATTTTTTTATTTTATTTTAGGCCTCATTAAATATTAGAGCCTACCAGCTTATTTCACCTGGAGATTAACCTAACCTAACCTAACCTAACCACAAAACAAAACACTGAACCACAAAACAATAACAATAACAACAACAACGTAACCACTTAACCACCACAGCAACAAAAAACAACAAAAAACACTTAACCACAAAAAACAACAACAATAACAATCACATCCACAAAAAACAACAAAGACAAATTAAGGAAAAGTAGGAAGATAGGAAGGAGTTATATATCATTAGTGAGGAAGACCACCAGGAGGCGCCGCTCATAAAGACTAATGCTTCCTTTTATATGGCAGGAGAGAGAGAGAGAGAGAGAGAGAGAGAGAGAGAGAGAGAGAGAGAGATATTGACTACGTTATAATCTGAGAAAGTTGGTTGGAATTATAAACTTGGTGACCGTCTGTGTCTCTCTGTCTGTGTGTCTGTCTCTCTTTATCATCTTATCACCTCTTTCTCTCCTTGTCTCTCTCTTTCTTTCTCTGCCAGTCTCTTCTCTCTCTCTCTCTCTCTCTCTCTCTCTCTCTCTCTCTCTCCTCCACTCTCTCTCTAATCTATCTATCTCTCTTTACTCTCTGTTATCATCCTCCCCCTCCCTCGCCCACATCCCGGCTCTAGTAACAAAGACAATCACTAGTTCGCCTCCTCTCTGTCCACGTCATTCTTGAGCTGTGTTTTATGGAGGTACTTTACTGCATCTATCTTCCTCATGGGTCTCCTCTCCCCCATCCCCTCCCAACCCCTCCATAACCCCAGTCTCCTCCAAAACCCCTCACTCCCCCCCTCTGTGACTCTTACCTCCTCTTCCTCCTCTTTCTTCACTCCTACGCCCCTCTTACTGCCATGCCTCTTGTTCCCCGTAGTCACTCCCATGCCAAGCCTACTTCCCTCCTCCACTCCCATGCTCTCCTACTTCCCCTCCTCCATTCCTACTCCGTCCTCCTCCTCTCCCCTCCTCCTCCTCCCCCAACCTCCCTCACCCCCCCCCGTCCCGATAACGATCCTGAGTCGGATTCACACAAAGTCTGTTTAATAATCCTGTTTTGTAAAGGGCTCCATGGTACGTGGGCTCCATGGTACGTAAGGAACTCCATGGTACGTAAGAAAATGCTCCATGGTACGTAAGAAAATGCTCCATGGTACGTAAGGAACTCCATGGTACGTAAGAAAATGCTCCATGGTACGTAAGGAACTCCATGGTACGTAAGGAACTCCATGGTACGTAAGAAAATGCTCCATGGTACGTAAGGAACTCCATGGTACGTAAGGAAATGCTCCATGGTACGTAAGGAACTCCATGGTACGTAAGGAAATGCTCCATGGTACGTAAGGAACTCCATGGTACGTAAGGAACTCCATGGTACGTAAGGAACTCCATGGTACGTAAGGAAATGCTCCATGGTACGTAAGGAACTCCATGGTACGCATTTGATTAATTCCGACAGACGCAGTGTGTTATTGAGGGCGATGTTTGTGTGTTTGTAGACGTAGTTAGTATGTATGTTCTCACGTTATTGATTACCAGGATTATGTTATGTGATGTGATGTGATGTGATGTGATGTGATGTTCTTTCTTTCTTTCTTTCTTTCTTTCTTTCTTTCTTTCTTTCTTTCTTTCTTTCTTTCTTTCTTTCTTTCTTTCTTTCTTTTTCTCCAAATCTCATATACATCACACTCTTCAACTAATTCCTCCTTTATTTGGGGTTTTCTCTATTCCTCAATTTACTTCATCCGAAAATGGGAGAGGAAGGATTAAGAAAAATAAGAGAGAGTTTTAGTTTTTCCTTTTTCTCTTCTTTCTCGTACTGAGTTCGTTCGCTTTTTTCCCTTTTATTGTGAGAATTTGAGGCGTATAACTCTGTGAATTTGTCTCGTCTCTGTCTGTCTGTTTGTCTGTCTGTCTGTTTGTCTGTCTGTCTGTTTGTCTGTCTGTCTGTCTGTCTGCCTGTCTGTCGGTCTGTCCGTCTGTCTCTGTTTCTCTCACCGTCTTTCTCTGTCTGTCTGTCTGTCTGTTCGTCTGTCTGTCTGTCTGCCTGTCTGTCTGTCTGTCTGTCTGTCTGCCTGTCTGTCTGTCTGTCTGTCTGTCTGTCTGTCTGTCTGTCTGTCTGTCTGTCTCTGTTTAATTTATATCTCTTTCTTGTCCTAATCACAGTAAAACTATTATCATAAAAGGATCTAAATTGCCCCCCCCCGTTGGATAGGCTAGGTTAGGTTAGGTTAGGTTTTGGTTAGGTTAGGTTAGGTTTTGGTTAGGTTAGGTTTTGGTTAGGTTAGGTTAGGTTTTGGTTAGGTTAGGTTAGGTTAGGTTAGGTTAGACAGTTGGTCCCGCCAGAGGAGAACAAAATAGAGACATAAGCCGTTCCTTCACCTTCATTACTTCCCACGTAATTTGGTCCTGAGTCAGCGAGGAGGGAGGAGTGGAGAGGTCCTTCCTTCCTTCCCTCCTTTCCTCCCTCCTTCCTTCTGTCTGTCTGTCTCTCTTTCTTTCATCGTCTTTCTCTGTCTGTCTATCTTCCTCATTTTCCTCCTTTCCTTACTATCTCTCTCTCCCTCTTCCTTTCTTCCTTCCCTTCCTCACTATTCTTCTCTCCTTGTTTACTAATCCTTGTTCTCTCTCTCTCTCTCTCTCTCTCTCTCTCTCTCTCTCTCTCTCTCTCTCTCTCTCTTTACTACTCACCAACAATCTTCTCTCCCTCACTCTCTCTCCAACATTCTCTCCCTCCTTCCCTTCCCAGCTCACTTAACTAATCTTTCCTTCCTCTCCCTCTTCCTCCCTCTTTCCCTCTCTCTCCAACCCTCCTTCACTGACTTTCACTTCCTCCCTCTTTCACTAATCCTCCCTTTCCCCTTCTCTCCCTATTCTTCTCCACCTCCCCTCCCTCTCTCTCACCTCTCCCATTTCTTCAACAATCTCCTATTTCCCTACGTAGGAGTCATTATTGTAGCCATTATACTGTTGAAACGGGAAGAATGTGTAGGGTAGGGGAAGAATGTGTAGGGTAGGGGAAGAATGTTGATGGTAGGAGAAGAATGTTGATAGGTGAAGAATGTTAAAGACAGGGGGGAAATGTTGAGGGTTGATGTAACATATTTCAATGTTTATTTTATATTCGTATTTATTTCCAAGTTATATTATGTATATTTCGTGTAATATATGTAAAGGATCGTATTTACTGTTTGTGTTAATGTTTGTGTCATATTAACAAACTACTGTACTGTTTGTTATTGACTCGAGCTGATCTGACTTAACGTATACAAATGATTCACTGTTCAGAAGAATGAGTCGGAACATCTACTAACCTTGTTGTGAACTTTAATCGACCAATCACCTTCCTTGAGCTTATGGTCCAATCAGAATCTAGGAAGCTTATAACCAATAAGAATTCTGTGTTGTCTTATGTAAAAATTCATTCCTCACCCATACCAGGAGACTCACCCAGCGGTCATATATTACTTGGCCTCCTCTCCGCACTACAGGACCTTATTCACTGTCGACTGTCTTAACGCCTCTCTCATATATCAGGTGAGGTAACTTCAGCCATTGATCTAGAGCTGAGGGTATTATCTCACCTCTCACTTTCCTACGTGGCTTGTGGTAGATACTCCGCCCTGTGTGGTTGTGGTTGCTCGTGTGGTGACTCTCTAGTTGTTAATATCTATCTTGTTTGTATAACCTCTACTGAGAACTGATTGACTACTATGTTATTATTCTTCTTGTTGACTATTTATTTAACTAGTCTTTCTGGATTGACTCGATGTTGTTATAGTTAGGCGTTTACTTCATAACTTTTACCCTTATGGAAAGTAATACTATTTGAGACTGTTCGTTATACAGAGTAGAGCTGATCACCTCTTGTTAAACCCTATCTCCTCACAGCCGGACTAAGATACAGATAAAACACGTCATAATATTAAGTTACTTGGTCTTTGATAATTGTAATATATAACAGTCGGGGAGAAAATATCAAAGGCAGGGGAAAAACGTAAGGGTGTTAGGGAAAAAAATTTAGGGAGTTGGAGAAGGGAGGTGGTGGCAGGGGAAATAATGGAAAGGAATGAAAATGCTGTGAACAGAAATATAATAACCATTGA
Source organism: Homarus americanus (assembly GCF_018991925.1). Classification (NCBI taxonomy): domain Eukaryota; kingdom Metazoa; phylum Arthropoda; class Malacostraca; order Decapoda; family Nephropidae; genus Homarus; species Homarus americanus. The sequence goes on along the minus strand of NW_024729550.1, from coordinate 176,770 downwards.
TTAATTCTCTTATTTTTTCGAGGCTGAGAGAGAGAGAGAGAGAGAGAGAGAGAGAGAGAGTAGTTGTGTAGGCAGAGAAAACAAGGTTGATGGCTGTCTAATTACTTCACCGCCCATTTTTAGCTCTTCCTCATTAATCTTCCCTAGTTTTTCCTTGCCTCAGACTCCAGGGAAATATAGAGACTTTCTTGTGGACTTGGCAACAACTTCTTCTTCTTCTCTCTCTCTCTCTCTCTCTTTCTCTCTCTCTCTCTCTCTCTCTCTCTCTCTCTCTCTCTCTCTCTCTCTCTCTCTTCCTCTCTCCTTAATCCAAAACTCAGGAATTACAATCAGAAATCTTTTATTTTTGTTAGAAGTTGTGGAATTGGTTATTGAAATTAGGAATCTGTTTTAAAAATTCGGAATTCGTTTTGATAATTCGGTAAAAATTTTGATAATTAGGAATCCGTTTTGATAATTTTAGAATTTATTTTCATAATTCGGAATAAATTTTGAAAATCACCCCGTGACTCAGACAGAACACCAGAACCATCTAGTGAACCAAGACAGTGAATTAGGTATTGAACCAGTGAACCAGCCAGTGAACCAATGCAGTGAACCGAACGGGAAGTCTAGGAAGCAGTGATTGGAGACTAAGAGGGAGAATTCTCGAGTTTATTGGCCATTAACTTCGATTTTCCCGCATTATTCCTGAAAATATCTGAGTGTGTGGGAGGGAGTGTGAGGGAGTGGGAGGGAGTGGGATTAAAGAGGGAGAGAGAAGGATTAAGGTGAGAGTGGGAGGGAGAGGGAACGAGAGAGAGAGAGAGAGAGAGAGAGAGAGAGAGAGAGAGAGAGGTAAGGTGAGTTAGGTTGAACGAGCGGTGTAATGAAGCAATCAGAATGAATCAGGGACAAGGATATTGTATGTGCTTCGGGGATTCGAACTAATTGTATGAGGAGAGAGAGAGAGAGAGAGAGAGAGAGAGAGAGAGTTTGTGTGTGTATTACCACCCTCAACACCCACCACTACCACCACCACTGCCACCATCACCACAGTAATCACCACTACCACCACAGAATCCATTAGCAGTGGTTGATTATGGAGGTAGGTCACACTCGGCCAATATTGTGCTGTGTTCTCAGTGGCAACTATTACCATCTGTGGCGGAATGTAGTGAGAGAGAGAGAGAGAGAGAGAGAGAGAGAGAGATTACATCACCTTAAAGGACACCATTTAATAGCCTGACGTATATAGCAGACCTGGGCGTTTAAATTCCGTCAGTTGAGGCTCTTTAAGGACGTGTTTAAACACCTGAGCCAAACAGTGTTCACTTGACTATGACAGGAGCGACACACACACACTCAGATCAGCTCTTGTTTTGAATACTAAAGTAGACATGGATTCAGGGGCTCAAACACACAGTCAAAATTACCGTGGCATTACAATTCATCAGTCCTCACAGCTCATCAGTCCTCACAGTTCACCAGTCCTCATAGCTCACCAGTCCTCACAGTTCACCAGTCCTCACAGCTCACCACCCTTCCCTCACGCTGATAAATTCTCGCATTAAACTGGTGTACATTATGTGTTTACGGTCGGTAGGCACAACTCAGGTAACGAGACCCACACACGGTATAACACCTTAAAAAATAACTATGAATTAATTAGTATCATAACTCGTGTGTCCTAATTAATTTACCTGGGGATAAAGAAACACCTGTTATATGAGAAACTGTTCGTACATGAGACAGAAGAGACACCATACATTTATCTCAGATTATGGTGACTGTACATACACGCACCATAGAGTATTTGTTGAAGGATAGTCACCATTATCCTCTCACTAGACCAATTCACCAGTACACCTCAGAGCACCATGACCCAAGAGGCTTTAACAATACTCTTTAGGGATAGAGTTTTTAAGAAGCATTTCTAAACCCACTCACCGAGAGGGGAAGAATGACTTACTTTTAACTACTGAGGTCGATTGCCACTCATGATTGTTCTTTTCTCTTTATTTAACTACAGTGAGACGTCTATTTAACGGAGTATATGGAGAGGAAAGTCCGTTATATCAAGGTGTCCGTTAAATGTGGAATACCAAGACAGAGAGTCCGTTATATGGAGGTTTCACATCTAACGGACTCTGCTATATAGTCCGTTAAGTAGAGGTCACACTGTATTACCGAAAGAAACAACTTGAATAACAATAACGATGGAGAGAGAGAGAGAGAGTCATATAACCCAGTAACTGTTATCTGATATTCAACCATTTTTCATTTATTCAAACTCTATCCACCTTTTTATCTCCTCTATCTCCCTCACTTCCTTCTTTCGTCTCCCTCCTCTTCCTCTCAATTCCTTTCCTTCCCTTCCTTTCCAATTCCTTTCTCTTTATTTCTCCATTCAATTCCTTTTCCCTTTTCACCCCTGGAGAGAGAGAGAGAGAGAGAGAGAGAGAGAGAGAGAGAGAGAGTCGATGTTAACAGCCAGTAAACGCAGGGATCATTGTCCTGACTCAGCCGTATAGGTCTCTGGTTCACTGTTTCATTGCCCATCTCAGTGTCTGATTCACATCTAGTCTCGATGCTTCATTCTCTGATTCATTCTCTGGTTCACTGTTTGGTTCATTGTTTGATTAGGTTAACTTTACTAGCCCAGCCACTTATTCACTGGTTCAGCACTCGATTCAATGGTCCAGTACCCGGTTCACTAGTCCAGTACCCGGTTCACTAGTCCAGTACCCGGTTCACTAGTCCAGTACCCGGTTCCAGCACTCAGTTTATTGCCGCCTATAACTCTCTCGTTCATTTTGACGTGAAAATGGTTGGAATATTTGCAATTTGAACATCCGGTTAAATCTCTCTCTCTCTCTCTACCCTTTCTCTCTGTGTTTCTTTTTTTTCTTTGTCTCTGTGTGTCTTTCTCTTTCTTTGTCTCTCTCCCCTCCCCTCTCTCTTTCTCACTCACCAAAACACAAATTCATTCCTTGTTTTTCTCCCAGTCTATAAAGTTTATTCTAGTGTGAGTTTCAAGAGTAAATTATAATGGGTTTAGGACAAGTTAGTATATTATAATAGTTATCCTTATATTCTGATTCGTTTTCTCTCTTACTTCCATTTTCTTTTTCATGTGTTTTTCTATTTCTCGTTTTATGTCTCCTTTCCCATATTCCTGATAGTTTATTTTCTGTTGCTTTCTTCCTCTCCTTTCTCTCGATTCCTCACCCTACCTCTTCCTCTTTTTTCTCGTCTTTCTCTTTCTTCTAAGTTCCTCCTTTTCCTTCCTCCATTACCTCTTCCTCCTTCCTTCCAGTACCTCCTCCTCCTCCTCCTTCCTTCCAGTGCCTCCTCCTCTCCCTTTCTCCCAATGCATCCTCCTCCTCCTCTTATTTCCTTCCAATGTTTCCTCCTCCGCCTCCTCTTCCCTCCTTCCACTGCGTTCATCTCCGTCCTCTCCTCTTCTTCCTTCCTCCCCCTCCTCTCTCATACAGCCCTTCAGCTGCACCTGGTACCTGCGTCAATTTTTTCCTCCTGATGGTGAACAAAGACGCCATCAGCCACCGCTACCTCAGCCTCACAGGGACCACGGGGACCACACGCTTGGCTACACCCTAAACTCGCTACACCATGAAACACCTTTTAAAGATTTTCCCCCCTGTGTGTGTGTGTGTGTGTGTGTGTGTGTGTGTGTGTGTGTGTGTGTGTGTGTGTGTGTGTGTGTTGTGCTTACTATTATATTGAATTAATTTTTAAGAGTGTTTGAGTAAAGTGATTAATTCTATATTGGGGCTGGTTAATGTTAGTTTGAGTTGGATAATGTTTGGTTCAGGTAGGTTAGGTTAGGTTAGGTTAGGTTAGGTTAGGGTAGGTTAGGTAAGACTTAGTTTATTTTAAAGTGAGTTTGTTTAACTTTAAGAATTGAGTTGGATTAATATCAGAATTAGTTAATGTTAGGTCAGGCATAGTTAACGTGAGATCATGTTAGGAAAAGGTCATTGCTTCAGGTTCAATACACTTACAGGCAATTAGCAAACTTTAACGACCGCCTGCTCCCAAACTTCCAACAATACTAACGCACCATTGGCGATTAATAAATTCCTGATGTGTAAACACTCCTGACACTTTACAGCTAAAACCATGAATAGGAAAACATTATCATCGTCGAGTTAACACCAGAAGTAAACATTCTCCGTATATTAAACATTAGGTTTTTTCTCAAGGTTTTAATTGTTATTGATGTACCGTTCACTCGTTTGATTTATTGCAAAACTGTTCATACGCGCACACACACACACACACACCATCTGTGAGGGAGTTACTACACTACACTACGTGTCTGCTGTTCAACACCTCAGCGCACATGGTTTACGTGGCCTTCAGGCTCCAGAACTTTTCAATAAACCGTTAATTATTATTATTACACACACACACACACATACACACACACACACACACATTTTATATATAGTCAGTATAATCTCTCTTTGCTATAAAGGTTTAGTGGTCCATTAGCGATTTTCGACCAGCAGTTCATTTAGTGGTGAGAATAATTTTATTACAGTGGCGAGAAAAAAGGTTTTATATGAACCATTTTTATTTAGGGTGTCGAGTCCTGTTATTTCATGTGTATTATAACAATTATTTACAGCTTTTGTTAATCTTAAGGAAGACCGTATACTTGCTCTCTATTTAACAACAACAACAGCAGCACCAACAACAACAAGACCTACAACACCTACAACAACAACAGGTGACACAGGGTTCACTAATTAACTCAATTTTGTCAGATAAAAGGTACAGGACTTGGTGGAATGCCAAAACAACGGTACAATTTTACCTGATCGAATCAAAGTGGGAAAATATCGTTCATTCAGAGAGACAGAATAGGTATATAAAGGAGAAGAGGTTGGTTTAAAGGGGTAGGGGAGAGAGAGAGAGAGAGAGAGAGAGAGAGAGAGTGTGTGTTAACAGGGACTCTGGGCTGTCTTCTCCGGTTTCCTAATTAACCTTCTATTCGACAGGTAACAGTGACACCTGAAGCTCCTCTCGCTATAGAGGGTCGTGGGCCTTAAGTTGAAACCCTGAGCCCATTTAAGCTATGACGAGGGAAGCTGACTATAGGGTGTGTCTTGGTGGCCATTGTGGGGTGAAAACTGTGGTAGAGGTGGCCATTGTGGGGTGAAACTGTGGTAGAGGTGGCCATTGTGGGGTGAAACTGTGGTAGAGGTGTCCTTGATACGGCTTATAGGAACAATTAGAAGAACTCGTCTCTATTAGTTAAACACACACACACACACACAAACAGGTGATTCTTCAATATAAAGTGCATTAAAGGATCTCTTGAAGCCACCGACGTCTTTTGATGCCAAATATCTGGCGTCTGATCAGACTCTCAGCGGGTCTGACACGAGAACAGGAAAGCGAGAGGAATTAAAACACGAACTTTTGATATTTATTCTATTTTATTATCTAAGGTTTTCTAGGGAACAATATTATTTAGTTCCGTCGACATTTTATAGTTTTCCGATTTTACCTGAAGGAAATTTCCGATAATAACGCCCTGACTGATTGTACCATTCTCCACCTCCTGGGAAGGTTATGGATTCCCCCTCCACCCATCACAGGGTCAACAATCCCACCCATCACAGGGTCAACAATCCCACCCATCACAGGGTCAGCAATCCCACCCATCACTGGGTCAGCATCCCACCCATCACAGGGTCAACAATCCCACCCATCACAGGGTCAGCAATCCCACCCATCACTGGGTCAGCAATCCCACCCATCACTGGGTCAGCAATCCCACCCATCACTGGGTCAGCAATCCCACCCATCACTGGGTCAGCAATCCCACCCATCACTGGGTCAGCAATTCTCTACTTCTCTCGGTAACAGTCCCACCCGGGTGAGCCTTGACCTGAGCCCCACAGAGTCAGACGGTGGTACCAGTCCGTCAGGCCACCGTGGGGAGGTCTAGCAAAAATATTTTGGAAGTTGTATTTATGTTTACCTGAACCATTATTTACCTGTTATTGTTTATATATGGCACGAGTTAAGATTAAGGGTGATATATAGTGAGGATAAGACACGGTATAATGACAGTATAACTTAATGAGTTATAGACTAAGGTCAACTGTGACACACACACACACACACACACACACACACACACAGACACACACACACAGACACACACACACACACACACACACACACACACACACACACACACAGACACACACACAGACACACACACACACACACACACACACAGTAATATTTCGTAAAATGCTGGAGAACTTGGCGCTGTAAATTAGAAATCTAGAGCTAATTACCCCATCCCCCCACCCCCAGCTGATAGCGAGCAGTAGAGAAGAGCGTGGAATATAACAGAGAGAGAGAGAGAGAGAGAGAGAGAGAGAGACCAAACACACACATACACAAATACACAAAATTAAATAATTGTTCTAAATTATCTCGTATACCTGTACGCTAATTAGGTAACACACTCGAAGCATCATTAAATGCTATTAATTACCTTACCTACCTGTAATTATTGAAGTAATGTAAACAAAGATTATCACAATTGTGTAATTAAGTCCAATACATTGACGTCGAACTACTGTGATAATGATCGTTATATAGAGTAAATCTCTCATCGTTACCTAATTTTTTTTATATCAATTGTGATTATTTCACTTAATATCCTAATCACAGGATGATAATTTGACCATTATAATCGACTTTCTGTATTGATTTTTTGTTATGGTGACTTTGACTTCCCCTTGACCTCACCTTGACTTCACCTTGACCTTAACCTGATCTCACCTTTACCTCACATTGACCTTACCTTGACATCTCCCTGACTCCACATATGAACCTCATCTTAACGTCACCCTGACCTCACCTTAACCTCCCATTGACCTTATCTCACCTTGACCCGCAGACTTGACCTTACCTCCAACATTTACCAGCGTGGGCCGGACCTCTGACGCACCCCACACAGTTCATGTTAAGCCAGACATCTTTCTCGTGTTCCTCCAGCGCCCAGAATACTCCAAAGTTTTCGACACCTGGAAGTCATTAAAAAAATCAATATTAAAAAACCTGACATTATGACCAACTGTTATGTATATTAATCGTATAATTTATAGTGTTTGTGTGTTAAGTCATCATCGGGACTGTAAATAGATTATGAAACTAATTATATAAAGGTAAAATTAGGTATTTTCTCTTTCGTGTTATGTAATTACCTGTAGTGTGTGTAATTTTGTGCTGCAGGTGGTAGAGTGTGTATATACCCACTTCCAACACACATCTCTCTCTCTCTCTCTCTCTCTCTCACTCTCTCTCTCTCTCACTAAGCCTCACAGTAATATCCTCCCAAAGGGCTAAAAGTTATTCATCTTAATTTTTTTTTATTAAAGTTATAATGAATCCACCAGACACTCCTGGAGACACTACTTAGACACATTTAACTTAACGCGTAAGTCACTTGAGTAGTACAACACTCTCTCTAAGTCCTTCTTCTCGTGTTTCTCTTTGTATTGTTTTGTTATTTACGCTAGTCATTTTTTACGCCATTGAGTAACAAAAGGTGGAGAGAGTACAACGCCATAACGCATTTGTTTTTGTTTGTTATTGAATTTAATATAATGTTTTAAATGATGAAAGTTGATGATGATTTAGATGATGATGATTAAAACGATGATTAAGAAGACGATGATGCCAGGATAATAACAACAGCTCCTCATCTCAATCAAAAACCTAACCATGGCAGGAAAAACATCGAGAATGAAGCTGCTACTGTAAATTAATGTAGTCACCCCCAGTAAACTGTCTCAAGTCATCGTTTTCTGTAATCGTTAAAAATATCTGACGAGTTATGGCGCTAAACTCCACCACGTCAACACACTATCAGTTTTTTCTCAAGATTTGTACTGAAAGTTTATTATTAGATTGCCCTTGACACATGACCTACCCTTTCTCGAGATATTTTGGCAACAGACAGACAGACAGGGTTATAATAATAAAAAACAGGGAGACAGGAGGAGACAGAAGGGCCATTGGTCTCGCCGCCATATGGACGCGTCACTCTTGAGGGATCTGCCAACTTTTTCCTCTCCCTCTCTCAGTAGATTATCAGACGGCCCTAACCTAAAACTGGCCGCTGTTGTGAAGGATAGAGGGAGGAGGGGAGGGAGAGGAAGGATAGATGGAGGAAGGGAGGATATATAGAGTGGAGAGGAAGGATAGAGGAAATATAGAGGGAGGATAGATGGAAGGGGAGGAGAGGAAGAGTTTCACCATATCTAACCCCTCCCCTCCTCCCATTTCCCTTATCTACCCCCCCTCCCCCTCCCTATACCCGCACCACACACACACACCACAAACTTGACGTGAGGAACCTTTCTTTTCTGTAGAAGGGAACATGTATTTTTTTCCCGTGGGATCTCGTGGTGGTGGAGGTAGATGGTGAGAGTGTGGGAGGGTGGAATTGGCTCTCCCTCTTACCACACTCTCCCACTAGCGCCTCCAAACTACATTTCTCGACCTCTCCCCTTTCCCCCCCTTCTCCATCTTCCTCTCCCCTCGACCTCTCCCCTTTCCCGCCTTCTCTCTCCTTCCTTCCTCCCTCTTACCACATCACCACACGCAGGTTGGGAAGATAAATTTGTTAATTCATTTTTCACTCTACTTCTTTGCATTCGAGAGAGAGAGAGAGAGAGAGAGAGAGAAGAGGTATGTCCACCGTCTCTCAACATAACCCTAAAATTCAACCAGATATCTTTGCAGTAAATTCTGCAATGAGTTCACTCACACACAAACGTAAAGATGTAGTACATGCAGCCTGACACGCGTGGGCAGGGAGGGAGAAGCAAGAAACTGGATGAAGTGTGTATGTGTGTGTGTGTGTATAAAACTTACTTTGGAGACCTGTGGTGTAATGGTCAGAAAATGCTCTCCTCACAAGCGAGCGCACCCGGGTTCAATCCCCGGACAGGGTGAAACTACGGGTAATTTTTTTTTTTACGCCATTTGCATGAATCTGACCTATATATACTGTCAATGAATACGATGTATTTCTTTGTGTACGAACCTCTGTCCTGCGTGGCAGTGAGAAGTGATACCACCCTCAGTGTCAGGACCTGACTGAATTACTCAGAATAGGCAAACTGTACTACAAGCTCTGCCAATAAACTTGTTAAACTAAAAACTAAACTACGGGTAATTTTTTTTCGCAATTTGCCTCTGTCTACCTCGCAGCAATTAGGAACCTGGATGTTAATCGATTTGCGGATCGTGTTCCGGGGTAATGGTTTGCCAGAGTTGTCCGGTCTTCTCGGACTATTCCTTGACACTGGGTCATGCAGCTCGTTAACTTAGGGTGTGGTTGTTGTGTTGGCGACAGCTTCTACACCTTAAACAAATTAACGCCTAGGTGGCCCTTGGACCGGCCATCATCGTACACGAGGGGCAACCATTATTGTTTTATGTTGTACTGTATGGAGGAAAGGTCAATGGTCGTTAGAAAAATGTTTTCAAATGATAACAAAAATTGTTTGTAGAAGATGCAAAGAGGTGATTGGAGGTGATACAGGTTCTTATTGATGATAATGATGATTATTAGTCTGATGATGATGATAGTGATGATGATGATGGTAATGATGAAGATAATGATTCATACAAGACTCCGAAAAAATACCAAACAAAATATATCAGAACCGAATACAATAAAAAAAAACCCGAAATCATTAAATCAAATTCACTTTAATACGACACACACGTTGCCATGGTGATACAAAACAAAACAAAAAACAACAACAACAACGCATTTTCCACTACATCATGTAAATAACTTCCCTGGCAGACACTCATACGTCTCTCAAGTTGGCAGACTGTGAGAGATAGAGACAGATGAATGTATGAATTTTACCTAAACTTTTATGCCGGTAAGGAAGCACAGGCAGCGAGGCAGAATATTTTATGCAAATATTTATTGGAATATTTATAGCATGGGTCCTAGGTGCTGGGTGTTGGATGTTATTTGCTGGGTGCTGGGAGTTGGGTGGTGGCTGGTGCTGGGTGCTGGGAGTTGTGTGCTGGGAATTGGGAGTTGGGTGCTGTCTGGTGCTGGGTCCTGGGTGCTGTCTGGTGCTGGGGTCCTGGGAGTTGGTAGTTGGGTGCTGGCTGATGCTGGGTCCTGGGTGCTGTCTGGTGCTGTGTCCTGGGTGCTGGGAGTTGGGTGTGCTGGGAGTGGGTGCTGGGGTGGCTGGCTGGCTGGGTGCTGGGTGCTGGTGGGAGTTGTGTGCTGGGAATTGGGAGCTGGGTGGTGGCTGGTGCTGGGTGCTGGGAGTTGTGTGCTGGGTGCTGGGAAAGAATATTCTCCAGTGGCCCAGAGAGCAGACAACTTGCATCACAAACTGCGCGTTGTATGTTACTGAAGGGAGAGTGTTTGGTAGTGGTGAGTAGGTGTGGTAAAGTGTGTGTGGGTGTGTTGCGTGGGTGTGTTGCGTGGGTGTGTTGTGTGGGTGTGTTGCGTGGGTGTGTTGCGTGGGTGTAAGAGTGTGTTACGTGGGTGGGCGTGGGTAGTTCGTGGGTGTGTGATCGGGGCAGTATAAACACCACAGTCTACCATTAATAAAAGGTAAACAAAACTATTATGGTCCCCACACTCTCCTATAAAGTGAGTTACAAAGTTGTTGACAAAAATAAGATCGGTGAGTTTATTAATTTATAGTGAAATTGAGTGAGTGACAATGTTAAAATAGCCACCTATATATATACAAACAGTGAGACCTCGATATAACGGACTAAGTTGGAGAATGTAGTCCGTTATATCGAGGTCCGTAAGATCCTCCAACTAATGGATTACTCGTATATAGATGGTAGTCCGTTATATTGAGGCTTCGGTGTACAATATACTCATAAAGTGAATCTAAACCACAAGATATTCTTTAAAGTGTATTAAAACATTACTCCTCCGCGCTAGAAGGATACTTGGAGCTAACGTAAACACGGATGTCTAAACTGTTATATATGATCACAAGAGATAAATGCAAATATAAACAGAGAAAAAAACTAAAACACTTATCGTACTGTACATATAGCAAAAGGTAAACAGATGTAGCTAACGATTGAACGATTGTTGTGATAAACAGTTGGGTTGTTCACTACCAGGACCAATGTTGTGATTGTATGGTTGAAACCTGATTGGTTGAGAGTGTAGTAGTCCCTGAACAGCTGTGCGAGGAGGAGGTCTTGGTTGAGTGTTGGTCAAGTGGCGGTGGACGGAGACAACTGACCGACCGACGCCACGGAAGACTGTATACTGGTTCCTTGTGTTCAAACATACGTCGTATTTAAGTGACCTGAAGCACTCGCCAAACGATTTCTCCAGCGAGTAAATTTTATAGCACATAGGATCTCAGGATACAAGGTAAGGCATCGGTGTTTATTTTATTTTTTGTCGAAGTGGCTAATAGCAAGGACAGACCTCGCTCGGGGTTATTCGAGAATTATTCCGATCCCGGCCATAGCGAAATGGTATAAGCCCTGCCCCCTATACCAGTTCCCTGCTGCTCACTGGCTCACACGTACCATTCGATTATTACTCATATATCGTAAATACATCCATATAAAACTGTTAAGGATACACCAAACATATAAAACAACGGGTAATAATGACGCCACATATCCACGTAAAAGTGTCGTTAATGAATGTTATGGCGAGGTAGCGCGCTTGGCGAGAGAGCCCATTACCGCAAGCTAAAAACCCCGATTGTAGTCACGATTTTTTGATAGAAAATGCCTTTGATATCCAGGTCAAATTAAAAATCAATATTAGAACAAAGTTTATAGATTATACTGATGAAGGTTTTAAGAACTATAGATGCTGTTTAGTTTAGGTATATAGGGTAACTGGTGTAATGCAACTACAGTGAGGGTGATTCAGAGTTATGTTGACAGGTTACTGTTGAAATAAATCGATTACCGCCATAGTTATAAACGTATCGAAAAACATTATCTTTATTTTCATGAGTTTGGATGCTTATGTTTGAATTAACTGAGGAATAATAGTAATTTGTCGACTTATAAAACTTTCAGTGAAAAGAGAAACGCGCTCATCTCGTTACCTAAGATAGAAAACGGACTTAAAGGAAAATTATACATTTTTAACCCTAACTTAAAAAACCCATGGATATCTTAACCCATGAGTACAAAGTCAGCCCTGTGAATACAATATCAGCCCCATGAGTACAATTTCAGCCCTGTAAGTACAATATCAGCCCCGCGAGTACAATGAATTAGACGTCAGGAATGAGACAGCATCATACCCAGGAAGTCGAAGCCATCCTCAAGGTAAACTAAACGAGTGTGTTGATAAGTATCATTCTATCACTCGCTATGAACTCGCTGTGTGAAAAATGGATTATACCACGAATACCCGTTATATCCACAGAATATATTGAGGCTTATACTAAATATATGGTAATGTATGCATGAACGTCGGCACATGAAAGAGTAACTGTGAATTTTATATATTGGGAAAAAGTTGGGTTCGGTTTTCACTCTCAGTCTGTGCCTCTCTGCGACAAGAGGCTGTTGTTTTTTGTTATTGCTGTTGAAATTGTTTTCGTTATCCACAGTGGTAGGACGAAACAAGCAAAACAATGTCGTTTGTTGGATTTTCCTTCATTTAAAATATAAAAAAAAGTTTGAATTTAACCATGTGAGGTTCGCCTGTAGCGTGAGATAAACCAAGTCGGTGTTTATATCACTAAGATTATGACTATAAGGCCATATACTGTTCTTATACACTAAAACATTAAAGCATATTTCGGCATTTAATCAGCCATAAGCCATCATCAATTTATGACCAATGGCTGGGGAATGTGGCAATCTACTTCAATCATCTCCCAGCTACTTCTAGTGTTTTCCCAGACCTCCTGTACCTCTCGGGGACCACAGCTCTTGGTCACCACTGTACGAGTCTCGGCAAATATAGAAATAACAATAATTTTTCCTCGGTTTTCTTCTCGTGAGCTGTTCCTTACTGATGTGTCCTTATGGTTTGAACTTCTTGGTGTAAAGTTCTGTTTGTGTTAGGTTAGGTTGGGTTAGGTTGGGTTGGGTTGGGTTGGGTTGGGTTGGTTGGGATGGTTGGGTTGCTGGGTTGGGGTGGGATGGGATGGGCTGGGTTGGTTGATGGTTGGGTTGGGATGGTTGGGTTGGGTTGGGATGGGATGGGATGGGTTGGTTGGGTTGGGATGGGATGGGATGGGATGGGTTGGGTTTGGGGTTGGGTTGGGGATGGGATGGGTTGGTTGGGGGGGATGGGTTGGGTTGGGTTGGGATGGGTTGGGTTGGGTTGGGATGGGTTGGGTTGGGTTGGGATGGGTTGGGTTGGGGGTTGGGTTGGGTTGGGTTGGGTTGGGTTGTTGGTTGGGATGGGTTGGGTTGGGTTGGGATGGGTTGGGTTGATGGGATGGTTGGGTTGGGTTGGGTTGGGTTGGGATGGGTTGGGTTGGGATGGGTTGGATGGGATGGGATGGGATGGGTTGGGATGGGATGGGTTGGGTTGGGTTGGGTTGGGATTCGTTATTTATAATAATAATCTACGAAATGATGTTGTGTAGGTCGAAGGGGAGGCACTGATAGATGTATGATGCATGGCCGAAAAAATGAAAGAAAGTTATATAGAATTAATGTTAGACTTTAATACAGACAAGTCCCAAGCTAGAATGGTAAAACTTAAATCTTAACCAAAACCTTCAACCATATTTCAAACACAAAAGATTTCAGTAAAACCAAGAGAAAAATGCAGCAGTTTGGACCAATATTTACAGAACCACAAACTGTTAACACACCTGAACTATTTTACCAGGAGGAATTCTTCATAGTTTTGAGATATCGGTAAAAAGTTTCAACCTTACGTGACTTTTTGATTTTTAAAACCCAATAAAAATTGTTCCTGTCTCACCCAAAATTGCAAGTAAACAAAACGAAAATGGTACGCCCCAAAATGGAGGTCAGTTTTATGTCATATCCAAAAGAGGTTCTGGACGCTAAGGTTTTCTCAGGCAGTGGGTGACATAGTTTAGTAAATCCAGGGAGTAGATCTCACGCGTGCTGGAGGCCGCATTCCAAATGGTTCTTCTCGCTGGGTGGGTGGAAAAAAATATATGTCGCAAGGAAGTTTTTCTCGTGTCATAGGAAAAAAAAAGAGGAAATTATTTATATTCATTTGAGACTTGAAGACGCGACGCTGAAATACCTTTAAAATTGAAACTATTATAAAGTATTGCAGTTAAATTAAAACACAACTATAATGGGGTGTTTAATTCATCTTCCGGATTAGATATGAATTAAAATATCTCGATAACTCGGATTAATTTGTTTAATTGAGAATGTTATAGCCAGTGACAATGATAACCTGTTGGTGTTATATTAGATTAGTTCCTTCAGTAATCTCTTCAGTAACACGAGAGAGAGAGAGAGAGAGAGAGAGAGAGAGAGAGAGAGAGAGAGAGAGAGAGATTTATCAAAGTTAACGCCACATTCATCCCCCGCGTCTTAACCACTCAAGTCAACCCCAGTTTTATCTTCAAAATATTTCTACCTTGCGTTGGAAATATTATGTATAAAATTCGTTCATTAATTTCGTATTCGTAGTTGTCATGTGGTCGACCGTGTCTCTTGTGTGTCGGTATATTTATCTAAATTAGTATCTGCGTTATTACACCTGCCTCTGTTATTATTAATTATGTAACCACACCTGTAAGGGCCACTACACCACTATAACTGTTAACCACACTACCATGCTGTTAACCATACTACCATACTGTTAACCATACTACCATACTGTCCACCACACCAACCATACTGTCCACCACACCAACCATACTGTCACTGTTAAGCCATCACCACACTAGCCATACTGTCACCACACCACCATGCTGTCCACCACACACCTTACTGTCCACCACACCAGCCATACTGGCCACCACACCTACCATACTGTCACCACACCTACCATGCTGTCCACCACACCACCATACTACCCTGTCACACCTACCATACTATCCACCACACCAACCATACTGTCCACCACACCACCATACTGTCCACACACCCTGCCATACTGTCCCACCACCATACTCCACACCCACACCAGCCATACTGTCACCACACCAACCCTGCTGTCACCCCACCCCTCTGTTTTGTAACAATTCTCCCACACACCTCACCCCACACACACTCACACACCTCCTTACACACTCTCACCACACACACTCACCACCCACACACTCTCACCCACACACTCACTCACACTTAAATGTAAATATTATAAGAGAATAGTAAACATTAAACAATATTAAATACAATAACACAACCACAACAACCACAGTTACAACTACTACAACAACCACAACTACCACAACCACCACCATCACCACAACAACAACACAACACACACAACAACAACCACAACTACCACAACACCACCATAACACTACATAAACAACCACAACTACAATAAAAACCACCACCATCACCACAACTACAATCAACACTACATAAACAACCACAACCACAACAACAACCATCACCACAACAACAACAATCAACACTACATAAACAACCACAACTACAACAAAAACCACCACAATTACCACAACAACCACAATAACAACTACAAAAATTTAACCTGGACACAGTAGACAATCGCATCATCATCACCTAGACCACAAAATATGCAAACAAAGCTTAATTAAAGACTATCAAAGGCCAGGTTATTCCGCTGCTGGTTGGCTCGCTCACTGGCTGGCTGGTTGGCTCACTGGCTGGCTGGTTGGCTCGCTCACTGGTTGGCTGGCTCACTGGCTGGTTGGCTCGCTCACTGGCTGGCTGGTTGGCTCGCTCACTGGCTGGTTGGCTCGCTCACTGGCTGGCTGGTTGGCTCGCTCACTGGCTGGCTGGTTGGCTCGCTCACTGGCTGGTTGGCTCTCTCACTGGCTGGCTGGCTGGTTGGCGTTTCATCAGACCAGGTGTGTTATCGTCTCACCTCCAGACTAATCACTTCATTACCTGGAATATTCATTAGTTCTTAGTACCCATCATACACCTGTTAAGTCATTTCAATTCTGTGGTTAATTGTACCTCCAGTTGAAGATTGTTTTTTGTTGTTTTAATTTTAGGTTTAATATTGGTTTAATTACTCGTATGTTTGTTGAGGTGTGGTTTAATTACTCTCGTATGTTTCTCTGTAGAGGTGATTTTATTGTCTTGATTTTAGTGTGTTTTAAAGAAAATATTTAACTGGTAAAGAACAGATACAAACTGAGTATTTGTCTTCAATTAAACCTTCAAAAAAATTATTCAGATTTATTCCTGTTTTTGTCGGGCATCTTGACAAGTCTTATTAATTTTCGACAATATAGTGTTATATACAGGAGGTGAGATGGTCGAGTCTCTCATTTCAATTACCGTAATTCCTACCCATAAAGACGTTTTAAAAATTCCTGTTTTCCAAACTGGCATTATTACCAGAATCCTTGTGAAATGACTTTTTGTTTTTACATTTTAACGTGATGATTTTTTGTTAATTATAAAACTCGTTTATATTTTCGTCTTTGAGAAGCTTATTGCCCGGCATTTTTCACCTGAGAAGCTTAATACGCTTCTTTAGTACAACAAGGATGTATTCTAGGCCACAGGTGATGATAACAAACCGTAAATAATAATTAAATACAGACACTCCAACACCCTTTTCCCGGGTGGTGTTATAGAGGAGTAAATAATGCAGCGAATAAAAGTGTCGAACAGAGTGACACAGAGGCGCCTGCTGTAACTATTCTACCATAATTAAATGAATAATTCCCGCTGCTCATATTCTGTCAGTCTGTCACATTATTATTATCCTGGAAAATGAAGAATATATATTTTTTTTCGTGAATATGCATCGATCTTTTTTTCTTCAGTATATGACGACAGTATTGAACCTGTGTATGTAGTGTAGATGTATTAGATTAGGTTGTTGTTGTTGTTGTTGTTGTTGTTGTTGTTGTTATTATTGTTGTTGTTATTAGTATACATGATCAAACTATAATAGGTAATTCAGGTGATCTGAGACTGTAAATAAGAGGATGAGACACTCTATGCAGGTTACCACTCGAGTTTCATTATACGGTGTTTTTATTTTTATTTTTGCATTAAAATTCGTTGTATATGTGGTGAGCAAGAGGGTTGTGACGTTAATGGGGTGTGTGTGTGTGTGTGTGTGTGTGTGTGTGTGTGTGTGTGTGTGTGTGTGTGTGTGTGTGTGTGTGTGTGTGTGTGTGTGTGTGTGTGTGTGTGTGTGTGTCCCCAACAAGTCAAACAACATTTCAAAATTTGTACACCATCGATGGGAGGATGGACCAGACAGACAGACAGATAGACAGACAGACAGACAGACAGGCAGACAGACAGACAGACCAAACACTCAACATTATCATTTCTAGTGTTTATGTTCACGAGCGTAAAATAGGAACTTGTCACAGAGGAAATTTGTCAGGGAAATTTTGACGGGAAACTCTGACTTTTTTTTCCCGCATTAGTCGTCAAGAGTGTCAGTTACACGACACACAAACAGCATGACAGTGTCTCTAAAATTACAAGGGGATATTATTATTACTTTATTAATTTGACCTGCTTTAGTAATTATAGTTAAAATTACGGTTATGTTAGTTTAGATGGTGTTTTGAGTCAATTAGTTTTTGTCTTGGTAATTTACTGCTTTAGGTTAGGTTTGGTCATTAAAGGGTTAAGCCTTAACCCTTTGATGAGAATGGTTTTACCCTTTGATAACGATGAGTTGACCCTTTGATGACGATGAGTTAACCCTTTGATGACGATGATTTAAGGCACCACAAGGAACAAAAAACAATCACTGACAAATTATGAAGCTGACAGTTTCTCACTAACTAATCCACTGAACTAATATTTCTAACACGTTCGCCTCTGTTCGCTCTCTCTTGTACAGCATTGATTCCTACCCATGTCGCCACCTGGGCCATGTCGCCACCTGGGCCATGTCGCCACCTGGGCCATGTATATTTGTTGTTCACCCAATTCACTTTACGATTATTTGATGGCAATTTTTTTAATTTTTTTATAGGATGACAAAGACTTTTATTAGTTGGATATATCTTCACTACTTGTATTTTAAAGGTAATTGATATTTATTTCATGGGGATATTAAAAGATGTAATTAACTAATGATATGGGAGAAATATCAAATAACTCTGGCAAGGGGCAGGTGGCAGGTGACAGGAGACAGGTGACAGGTGACAGGAGACAGGTGACAGTCAGACCAAATATAGTATTGCCAGGCGGTGTGTGTCAACTGACTCTTTAATTACTACTTGACCTCTCTCTCGACATGTGGGTTACTGACACACACACACACACATACATACATACATACATACATACATACATACATACATACATACATACATACATACATACATACATACATATTTTGGGTACCAGACGATCCATCACTCCTGCCTGCACAATAGCTGTCTAACTCTCTATAGTTTTTCCACTTATTCAGGGCGAGAGAAGGTTTGTCTTTACACCTAACCTAACGCCCCCCCCAAATACAATTCCTTCATAACTAATCCTGGTAGAGCGTCTTTCAATAACGTTTTGGGGTCCGGAAATCTCTCGACCAAATTTAATTCGCCAAAGTCAAGATGTTTTTCTGGCCAAGTTTTTGAGTCTCGGAGCGAACAGCTGGCTAGACACATTCATTTTAGACAACAATAAAATATTTTGCTGTTTGCTGTAAATTGCTGATCGAAGTTGAAATGTGTTTTATTTTTTCTTTCTTTCTTTCTTTCTTTCTTTCTTTCTTTCTTTCTTTCTTTCTTCAGTGTGGGCTACATTATCTGATTACGAATTCTTACAATAAAATAATTGGTTGATTGTATTTAGGTAGACTTGGGTTAGATAATAATAATAATAATAATAATTGACCTTAAAAATAACAACATAACATTTCATAAATTTCTCTTTAAAAAAAAGAGACCAAAGAGTCACCTCATCCAGTGTTAAATTGTTTACCTCGCACCTGGATAATGACGTCACCACCTGTCACCAATTAACACCTCGTCGCGAACACCTGGACAATAAGACACACTGGAAAATGAAGAATTGTAGCATCAGCGAATAACAAACCACAGGTGTCATTTGTTCTTCTCTAGCAGCACTTGGTAAAAAACAACTTTAATTCGGATTTATTTTTGTTTTTGTAATTTCACGACAATACTCTGTTTTCTTCGGTGAGGTCATGAGCCAGTTGAGATGAAGAATGACAAGGATAAGGGATGTTAGGAGAGGGTAATAAGGCAGGAAGGAGAGAGATCAGAGTCGATACACAAGGCACAAGACTGTTTGGTAGGCAAGGTCACAAGGTCACGGAGGATCAGTCTTTTCATTGTAGTGTTAAATTCACGAGGAAAGTGAAAAATTTACGACGCTATTATGATTGACTTTTGATGAGGAGGTGGCCGAATGGTTAACCCTTTGATGACGATGGTTTAACCCTTTGATGACGTTGGTTTAACCCTTTGACGACGATGGTTTAACCCTTTGATTGCGTTTTTAATCTTTGATTACGTTGGTTTAACCCTTTGACGACGATGATTAACCCTTTGATGATGTTTTAACCCTTTGAGGACTATGCTTTAACCCTTTGACGACGATGATTTAAACCTTTGATGACATGGTTTAACCCTTTGATGATGATGTTTATACCCTTTGATGATGATGTTTATACCCTTTGACGATGTTTTAACCCTTCTGGACTCAATGGGTTAAGTAGTTCAGAGTATATGGACGTCTTCTCTCAGGAGAAATTTCCACCGTACGATCCTTTCAGAACCCGGTCGCTTCTTTGCTCCTTTTGTTATGCATGAGTAGAGGAGGTAGTGAAGGTCCGGACCACGACCTAAAGCCCTTATAGCCACGACCTAAAGCGCTTATAACCACGACCTATACCCCTCATAACCACGACCTATACTCCTCATAACCACGACCTATACCCCTCATAACCACGACCTAAACTCCTCATAACCACGACCTAAACTCCTCATAACCACGACCTAAAGCCCTTATAACCACGACCTAAATCCCTTAAACGCCACCGACCTTATAGCCACGACCTAAAGCGCTTATAACCACGACCTAACCCTCATAACCACGACCTACCCTTCATAACCACGACTAAACCCCTCATAACCACGACCCTCATAACCACGACCTACCCTTCATAACCACGACCTAAACCCCTCATAACCACGACCTAAACCCTCCTCACGACCTAAATAACCACGACCCGACCTACCCTTCATAACCACGATCTAAATTCCTCATAACCACGACCTACCAACCCTTCCTCATAACCACGACCTAAACTCCTCGACCCTTCATAACCAAGACCTAAAATCCTCATAACCACGACCTAACTCCTCATAACCACGACCTAAACTCCTCATAACCACGACCTACCCTTCATAACCACGACCTAAATTCCTCATAACCACGACCTAAACTCATAACCACGACCTAAATTCCTCATAACCACGACCTCCACTCCTCATAACCACGACCTAAACTCCTCATAACCACGACCTCCACTCCTCATAACCAGGGACGTGTTTAGCTCGAGCGGGTCCCAGGGCACATAGTGTAGTTGGGTGGGCCAAGTTACGGCCACAAAAGTAACACTCGATGTGGTGGACCCAGACTCGTGTGGCGTCAGTCAGCCACAGAGACGCTGGACAATGTTTCTTGAAATTAGTTTTTCCCTTCGACGGAGATTTGCCTTAAAAAGTTTCCCTGTACCTCCGGCGTTTCTTGAATGAGTTTATAATTAAATTCCTAAGATATTTACCTCTTTTTTAATAGGTCTTTTTTTTACCTAGAATTAAGGGAATTTACCAGAATTTATTGACAGAATTTAATACTACTCATCAATGGGTCTCTACATGGGGGAATGATATGATATTCTTGATATAATTATCTAATTTATTATCTTCTCTAATATTTAACTCAACTTTTTTAATTATTTAGTTTTATGGGTGTGCGATTGGTAGAAAATTGGACTTTGCTTCACCCTTTCACCGCGTGTCACGCACTTGCCATTTTATGCTGGTTACGGCCAGACGATTTTATTCAGCTTAAGGTGACCTCCCGCTGTGAAAGGGTTAATTAAGCTGTTTATGGACAGTTCAGTAAACATTGGAATATATTATACAATACCTCAGTCATGGTGGTATGTTTTTTTAGAATAAACTCAATCTAAACAAAACTTTAATCACCTTACAAAAATACAGTGAAACCTCCATATAACGGACTTCTATCTCCATATAATCCGTTAGGTGAAGGGGTTTCACATCTAACGGACCATTGATATAACGGACTTTTATCTCTATATAGTCCGTTAAATGAAGTTTTACAATTAACGGACCTCCTGATATAACGGACTATCCACTCCATATAGTCCGTTAAATAAAGGTTTCATTATAGCCTCAAGCGCAGTAATTGACTAAACTAACATAACCACCGCTTTTGCTTTTACTTTATGAAGACTTTTATTAATAAGGTGTTATAAAAGTCTTACTTAATCTCTAAGACTGGAAATAAGACCTGATTTATTTCCTTTCAGATGTGACGTTTAAAGACCCAAAGTCCAAGAGAAGAAAACCTGAATAAAATTGTTACGTGAGACAATGAACCAATTAACAGGTGTTATAAGGTAAGTTTTGCTATAGGGTGTGTTATAGGGCACGGGGGCGTTCATTTGTGTAATGTTATGTATATAGGAAGTGTGTCTTAAGAGTGATCAAAGAAGACTATATCGGGTGTTGATTAGTAATAGTCACTCAATTGTTTCGTCTTCAAGCAGTGAATCTTTCGTCTCGTTCATTAACCTTGAAACCAATTAAATAATAATAAGTTCACACCTCTATTGCTTTTGGGTTTTATTAATACATCTCGATTTATTAGATGTAGTCAATTGTATATTAATAAAAGCAATGACTGTTGAAGCGGGAGGGATTTTGTTTTGTTTTGACGGAGCGAAACAAAAGCAAGAGGTGAGGCGTAAGAATTAGTCATGAGATGTGTTGGGGTGATCCAGGAGACATTGCTCGGGTTGTGGGGTCAGGTCAGTCAGTCAGTCAGTCAGTCATCGATATAATGTTAGTAAAGAAAGATGGTGAGTTTGATTCCCTTTTGTGGCAGAAACTTTTTTATTGGCACGAGGAAGAGGAGAAGTGGAAGGAGTGGAGGAGGAGGAGGGGAGGTGGAGGAGGTGGATAAGGAGGAAGAGGAGGTGGAGAAGGATAAGAGATAAGGAAGAGAAGGAGGGAAGAGAGGAGTGATAAGGAGGAGGTGGAGAAGGAGGTGGATAAGGAGGAGGTGAGGAGGTGGAGAAAGGAGGAAAGAGGAGGTGGAGAAGGAGGAAGAGGAGGGAGAAGGAGGAAGAGGAGGTGGAAGGAGGAAGAGGAGGAAGGGGAGGAGGGAGGAGGAAGGAGGAGGGAGAAGGAGGAAGAAGAGGAGGTGGAGAAGGAGGAAGGGAGAAGGAGGAAGGAAGAAGGGGAGAAGGAGGGAGGAGGAAGTGGAGAAGGAGGAGGAAGGGTGGAGAAGGAGGAAGAGGAAGTGGATAAGGAGGAGGTGGAGAAGGAGGAAGAGGAGGTGGAGAAGGAGGAAGAGGAGGTGGAGAAGAAAAGGGTGGGGTGAAGAAAAAGGATGAGGAGGAGAGGTAGGAGGTGGAGAAGGAGAAGGAGGGGGGTGGTCAAGAAGGAAGAGAAAAAGTAGGAGGAGGAATAGGAAGAAGAGGAGGAGGAAGATGAAGAATACTCTAGGCAGACTGACATCACCTAATAAACTTAGAATCCATAACTAAACAAAACTAACTTATGGTCTTAAACTACATCAACGAAAACTATGGTTATAAGAATCAGTCTTTTTTCTTCCACTCGACAACAACACAACGACGCGAGATATTACACCATGTATTTTGCAACCTGTAACCTGAAGACCACATACAGAGCGGTACATTAAGCCCAGAGACTAAATGTAATTGGAATAATATATCTTTCTCCCAGGATGAACACAGCAGCTTGTGTCGCCTCAGTAATGTATAAAGTTTGGGGACATTGAGGCGATGTTCTCAGCGAGGCACAGTGACCGCCCCCTCCCGACCCCGTTCACTTCATTATAACTTTTCTATTAAAAATATAAAACTGTGGCCAACTTTCCTCTGTCTCTCCTGGCGGGGAAGGACGCGGCTGCAAGGGCTTCTTCTTCTTCAGCGCCGCCAGACTCATCACCAATGATGACCATAATAATAATAATAACTAATAATAATAACAATAATAACAATAATAATAACAACAATAATAATAACAACAACATAACAATAACAACAATAACAATAATAACAATAACAATAATAATAATAACAATAACAATTATAACAATAATAATAATAATAATAATAATAATAATAACAACAACAATAATAATAATAACAAACAACAATAATAATAACAAACAATAACAATAACAAACAATAACAACAATAACAAACAATAACAATAATAACAATAACAAACAATAACAATAATAACAATAACAACAATAACAATAACAAACAATAACAATAATAACAATAACAATACTAACAATAAACAAGCTTTACCAAACCCGTATCTTACAAATCAGAACCAAACTTTGCTCATCTTCCATTGATCGTGGGAGTTTTGCCTCGTGGTCGTGTTGAGGCCAAATAATGGAAGGTTGGGCCGTGTGGAATACCTAATGACTGGCTCGGTGGCAGAGGATGGGAGACTTCCTTAATGAAATGTGGCAGAGACGAGAGCTGTAGAGTAGTGGTTGGTGGTGGTTCAGTTCTGTTGATCTCCGAGAAGGAATTTGAGGGAGAAAGTGGATGTGATATGTTAGAGAGAGAGAAGGGAGCGAGGGAGAGAGAGATAGAGAGAGAGAGAGAGAGAAGGGAGCGAGCGAGAGAAAATACTCCCCCAAACAAAAATCTTCCCTCTATTGCCTTCGAAAGTTTATATGAAGGAGGGGGAACTTGTCTGACCTGCAGGGAGAGAAGGAGGGGGAACTTGTCTGACCTGCAGGGAGAGAAGGAGGGGGAGGAAGCAGGCGAGGCAAGGGAAATATTATTATAAGATCCTGTGTTGGTAACGAGACCATGATTACTCGGGGATCACGAGGCTCAAGTGCGGGGAGATTACCTGCCTTCTGGACCAACCTGAAGACAAGGGAATTTTCGCCCTATTTTGTGTGTTGGTAAAGGGGAAAAAAGATGTAAGTGGTAGGGGAAAAGTGCAAGTGGCGGGGAAAAGTTGAAGATGGTGGCGGGGAAAAGGTGTGAGTGGTGATGTTTGCACCCACAAAAAAACCTTCCATTTAACCCTTTAATAACGTTGTTTTAACCCCACGAGGACGTTGTTTTAACCCCACGAGGACGTTGTTTTAACCCCACGAGGACGATGTTTTAACCCCACGAGGACGATGTTTTAACCCCCTCGTCATTAAAGAATTAAGATATTTATTGCAATATTAAGCGTAAATAATTAGCCCAAGTAACTTTTTATGTTTTATTTTTATTTATTTGTTCTCTTTCTTTTCTCTTGTTTGAAGAAGATGAATATTCGTAAAAAAATGTCTAAGGCACCAATACAGAGAGTGAGGAATGGTTAGGTTAGGTTAGGTTAGGTTAGGTGATTTTTCGTGACTGCAGGACTTCAACTAATTGTTATTGAGTTACCTGTACATCAAGACAGTAAGACAAGCGTGTGTGTGCGTGTGTGTGTGTGTGTGTAAGGAAAACCATGATGTCGGATATTAAAATGACCTCTTCCTTGTGGTATTAAACTCCTGCAGTAGAACTATCGTGTGTTCCGCTATCTTGAGTCCCTGCTCTCACTCACGCCTCTCTGCCTTGGTTATGTTGTGTGTTTTGGTGAATCACTAGGGGAAGTATGTGTCCTTAGCCAACACATTTCTACACTATTTTTAAGCATCAGTTTTACATTAAGAAGGACAATTACAAATCATAACAAAAAGGAAGGTGAATTGAATGATCTTACACAAGCGGTCGGTCGTAAAATTTCGTCAAAATCCAACTGGTGACACTTTAGAGACGCACTGACAGCCTTTACTGTCCCTCGCACCGCTTGGAGACATAACTTACCTCGTAAACCTTAACACTGGAATCTGTGCAGTTCATCAGGGCGAAATTCTGATCACTGTGGATAAAAATACAGGCGTCTTTCCTCTTAAAATATATGTTGGGTCGGGTCGGGTCGGGTTGGGTCGGGTCGGGTTGGGTCGGGTCGGGTCGGGTCATGTCATGGTTGAAAAAATACAGTCACATACCCTGGACAGATAAGACATATAGATGCCATTATATAAACAGCATCTCTATGAAACATAACACCTGACCAAATACCTGACTGGAATACGTTACTGGAGGCAGGTACAGTACCAGGCTCCGAGGTGTATGAAAGTCAGGTTCCTTCTCTGGGAAATAGTTTGGAAATAGTTGAGGGAGACGTTTAAAAGTTAGGTTCAGTGAGGGAAGAGTGGCATCTACTTCGCTCTAGTGTTGGTCAGGGTATTTTTATTTCTTATGTGGGAACAATAGTCGGTTTTGTGTGTGTGTGGGCAGCATGCTCGCCTTGCTTTGCGAGCGGACCTGGGTTCGATCCCCGGGCAGGGTGAAACTATGGGCAAGTTTCTTTACGCCATTTGCCTTTGTCTACCCAGCAGTAATTGGGGACCTGGATGTTAATCGATTTTCGATTCGTGTTTAGGGGTAATGGTTAGCCAGTGCAATTGGCGAGTTGTCCGGTCTTCTCGGACTATTCCTTGACACTGGGTCATGCAGCTCGTTAACTCGTTGTTATGTTGGCGACAGCTTCTACACCTTAAACAAATTCACGCCTTAGTGGCCCTTGGGCCGGCCATCCTCGTTACACGAGGGGCAACCATTATTATTAGGTGGCTATGGGTGTGTGTGTGTGTGTCTTCGCGTGTGTGTTTTAAGTGTGTGTGTGTGTCTGTCTATGTGTGAGTTGCAACAGTCGCTAATAATGTTAAGATAGTACACCCCCAGTTATAGCAGGAAAGTTAGCAACAGTTCTGACCAAAGTTTATTAAACACTGCCAGCAGGATTAACGCGCAAGAGTCTTCAACACAAATAAGATAAAATTAAGTGTAATCAGATTAAATACGAGTTAATTATGTTGCAAAATAAATAATACGTAATGTTAACACACCTTTACCTGGTAGAACCACTATTTAGAGTTCATACAGTAATTAATATATCTAAATTATACAAAGTAAATATATATTGTAAGGATTAAGACATTGGTTGTATTGTGAGCACCTGAAGATTAACCCCGTAAGTTTATTTCACCTGAGGATTAAACACCCCAACGCTACTACCTGGTGGGTTAGGGTGGGTGTTAGGTGAGGTTAAGTGTTAGTTTAAATTAGGTTAGTCACAAAAACATTCCTCACTCCTTGTAGTACCGGGAAACGAAATGATTTTATTCGTCACCAAAACAACAACTATATATATAGAATGACTTTAGACTATGATCATTATTTCCTCTGAGAATAAAATCATTACTTCACCAGATTAATGTCATAAACTCCGAAAACATTAAAATCTGGTCAAAAATGAATAACAATCTTCATAAACCGATTCCCGATTTTTTTATTTCTTGCTCTTTCCTTCCGATGTAACAAGACAATTTGCTTTCAGTGGCCAAGAACCTCACAATTCAATATAGTCTTGGGAAACTGATTGGCAATATTTCAGTATTGGCTGGTGCAGTACAGGGACCCTCGGAGGACAGATAATGTAATGTAAGAATAGTCTTCGGTGACCTATAGAGCCCCCCAAATTATTAAGTTTAGTCTCTATACTTTGATTAATTTAACATTTTTAACACAAGTGACCTGTAAACATGGATAATGGTCGATATTTGCGCTGCTTATGGTGTTGTTGTGGAGCGGGGCGGGGCGGGTCGGGTCGGGTCGGGTCGGGTCGGGGCTGACGTAGGAATATTGCCACAGTTTTTGTCAACAGATCAAAATCTCTGTTCTACACGTGGATGGTGAACACTGGCCGTGGGGGGGGGTGGGGGGGTGAGCAGGTGTGGTAGGATTTTGTTGTATAATATTCATTTGGTTGCCATTGTTGAAGGCTTGCCAAGATCCACTGTTTATAAAAGGGTGTTATTTTAAGTTAAGTCTCTTCGGTTGACGTGAAGATTAGGCACCCCAGTTATTTCAACCTGGTGATTTAAAACTCTGAACTTAACCTGAACCTGACCTGACCTGACCCGACCCTTCAAAGAGGTGTAACGTAGTTGAAAATACATTCCATAGTTAACAGGACCTTGACAACATGACGATGCGACTCCTGACTTTTTAATCTATTTGAATCATTAACTTGTGTCTATATGTTTCTGTCACTCACGCCCGCCCTCACTGTCACGCCCGCCCTCAATGTCACGCCCACCCTCACTGCTTCCTCCTACACTTAATATACACATATTATAATGGGAACAAAACGACAACAGTGTGTATTGGGAGAGAGAGATGGCAGCCGGCGAGGGATTATCTTCACCAACCAAGTTAATATCTTTAATTATAAACCCCGCCGCTGACACCAACCCAAACATTTCCTTCCCTATTAGTTTATGCAAATAGGGAAGACTTGGATGCTTACGGTACAATAATGACTAAATATATATCGTCTGTTTCTCTCTCTTTCTGTAAGTTGGATTCTTCTTCATATTGAGAGTCAAGTCCTCGATTTATAGAAGGTTAGGTTAGGTGGGGTGGGGTGGGGTGGCGTGAGGTGAGGTGGGGTGAAGTAAAGGGCTGCCGCAACACCCTCAGAGTATGATGGTCCTCCCTCTCAGTCCTCCTCCCCCTCAGTCGTCCTCCCCTTCAGTCGTCCTCCCCCTCAGTCGTCCTCCCCCTCAGTCGTCCTCCCCCTCAGTCCTCCTCCCCTTCAGTCCTCCTCTCAGTCCTTAACTATACTTTAAAATAACTCCAGTTGGTTGTATTGTGTTCCCGAGACTCAGACCTCCAGTCAACTAACACAGACGGCAGTAATTATTTCCCTTCATTATGTAAATATTGTCTTCTATGGCTCCGTTATTCTTATTAGTGTTTGGTTTGTTGATCTTGTGAGAACAGGTGATACAGAGATTTAAAATGAACCACCTGGGTGTTAATTGATTTGTGGATCGTGCTTTGGGGATAATGGTTAGCCAAGTGCAGTTGGTGGGTTGTCCGGTCTTTTTGGATTATTTTGTAACTCTGGGTCATGTAAATCGTTAGCATTGGTTGTGGTGTTGGTGATAGTTTCAATACCTTAAATAAATTCATGGTTATAGATCCCCGAGAGCCAGCCATCCTCCATCACGCCAGCCAGTCATCCTCCATCACGCTAGCCAGCCATTCTCCATCACGCCAGCCAGCCATCATCCATCACGCCAGCCAGTCCTCCTCCATCACACCAGCCAGTCATCCTCCATCACACCAGCCAGCCATCCTCCATCACGCCAGCCAGTCATCCTCCATCACGCCAGCCAACCATTATTGTCCATTGTTCCACTGGTGATAATCGTGTACACATGTGGTACAGTGGCAGCTGGATGTACTACACTTCTGTAATCTGTAAATGTGCCAGGATTTACAGCGGATTACAATGGTGTTGTTTGACTGCCATATACCGAGAACAAAGGATATAAATATCTATGCCATTTTAACATCAGTATCAATGACACTCTGTTATGTAAAATCTTCCTTTCAACACAAATAGTAATGTTGTTTTAATGTAAGTCACAAATGTGTAGTTATAGTGTTTAATTACAGGGAGGCAATTTAGTCGTAGAGTAATGTAATATCTAATGATTTTTAAATTTACCTGAACTTACTAATTAAAACTACCTGGTTTGTTTATCAGTTGGTAGATGAGTTATTTATTAATGTTCAATGTTGTTCAGTGATATAAAGGGGAAATGTGTACACTAACTTTTGGAACATTTTAACTTCTGTACATAGACAGTAACCGAGGCTTCGTATATTATTTAGGGTCGGCTGCTGTGACCGATCCAACACACACACACACACACACACACACGCACACACGCGGAGTAATTAATTCCTTATCAAACATTCGCTGCCTCCTCCTCCACAACTTCCATTCGTTTAAGACCTTCTGTGTCTTCCTGTCAGTAACGAGGAACTGATAATTTTTTGTTTACCCGCTAGGGGGAGGAGAGGCGAGGCGGGTTGTAGTGGCAGAGTGAATACATAACTCGACTCCTGTCTTGAGTATTGTTGGTTCGCATCCCTGGGACTGTGGATGAATACAAGACATTAGTTAAGAAAGTAAAGAGAATCAGTAGAGTGAATATAACTTTACCTATTAAGATAAGTTTCAAAAGGAGGCTAGATAGATTCATGGATGATAGAGAGTGGTTGTAACTCTCGACATGAGCTGCCATGCACAGGCCAACCGGCCTATTGCAGACTCCTTATGTTCTTATGATAACACAGGTAAACACAGGTAATGATGCATCAAGGTAACATTAAAAAAACACCTGAAACAAAGGTGACTAATGGGGAACAGAAGAGAGCGAGTTGTGTACTGTGACAAATGTGATACCCTGATATAACACTTTAAACAGTTGAGTCTTTTATAAACTTCACCATTAAGTTTTGTTTTATTTATTGTTTGTCAATTTATAAAGTCAGTTCAGAAGGATATAACTCACTCTCTCTCCAGTAAGATATTGTGTTATAATTCAGATTTATATTTTGATGTTAGAACATAAGTTAATACTAAGTTGTAAATTTCCTTATATTAAAAAGCCTAAAATAATTCCAAACCAATTCGTTGTTTTAATTATAGAAATACTGAATAAATTCCTAATCCTTTTGTTGCGTCATAAAGGTTAAATGTAAAAAGTAATTTATATTCTGTAATGCTTGGAAACTCGTAAAAATTAACCCAAATTAATTTTTTATCGGTGTTAGAGAGCTTGGAAAAAAAATCCTCTTAAAAATGTATTCCCAATTCCTGTGTCTGGGAATTATCTGCCTTGTTGACCCATTTGTACCTCGTTAGGATTTAATGATGTTTAGTGTTTGTGATTTTCTCGATAAGTGGTATTAGGGTCGTGTGTGTGTGTGTGTGTGTGTGTGCGTGCGTGCGTGCGTGCGTGCGTGTGTGTGTGTGTGTGTGCGTGCGTGCGTGTGTGTGTGCGTGTGTGTGTGAAGATTAGCCCCCAGTTTATTTTTCCGTAACTCAACCCAACGCTTTTTATTCTGATAATAATTCACCGACTGGGTATAAAATCCTTTGATAAATAAAATCATGTTACTAGTTCACTGAGTCCTCAATAATGATGTGCTTAAATGTGATAGAAACGGCAGGTATAGCTATATGGGCTGGATGGGGGGGGGGGTGAGGAGCCTCTGTGACGAATTTAAGCTCCTTATTCCCGTATCGTGAAGCTGTGTTGAAGGTTTATGATGTGTAAGACCTTCTTCTTTTTCCCTGAACTCTGAGCTCGGTGTAGTATTAAGGTAGACGACAAGGTTCGGTTATGAGTTAGTGAAGGACAGTCCAAGGGTCTTTGTATATTTTGATCAATGTTAGAAATATCACATTATGTTAAAGGTTGGCTCCTAGACCATCCTACAAGAAATAAAAATCATATTCTTCCTCCCACAAGTTATGGACGTAAAGTTTACTTCGAGACACGACTGAATCTGTTTCGAACTCTACCTCTGAGACACGGTAAAGTTCACCCTCCTGGAGGTAATAAATAAGATCGAATATAAATTTTTTTTTGGTCATAAAGTATCAGAGTTAATGTGTTTATATTCCTTTCATGTAGTTGTTCCTTGATAATGGTAAATATTTTAAGGCTTGAAATATTCCAACAACAGAAGCTTCGATACTCTGAGGCCTTTGGACAACGTGTGTGTGTGTGTGTGTGTGTTTCTGCATCACCACCAAATTGGATGAACTAGAATGTTTCCGACAGTTGGTGGAACACTTGATAGTCTTGTAGTCTAGTCCGTTGTGAACTTTTATTTGTATGTTTCAATTTTTACGGTGATGTTTTTTCTTTTTTTTTTATCTCTCCGTCAACTGTTCTCTTTTCTTTCTTTGTTTTCTTTCGTCTTTTGTTTCTTTTTTTCTTTCGGTGAGTTTTATATTTCACAAGAGTTTCTTTACCTTGATTTACACCTGTTGTCTTTCTCAGCTGCTTACTGTAATAACCATAATCTATCACTTCATTATATGTTTTCCCTCCTTCCCTTCTTCCTTCTCCTCCCTCCCTCCCCCATCCTTCCCCCTCCTCCTTCTCTCCTCCCTCCTCCTCCCTCTACCTCCCTCCCTTCTCTCCTCCCTCCCTTCTTCTCTCCTCCCTCTCTTCTTCCCCTTTCTTCCTCCTCCCTCTGCTGACCTGACATCTCACTTTATGACACTCTTTCACTTTTATAACATGTTCCAACGAGTTGATTTCATTTTTTACCTCAATTGAACTGGTTATAGGTCAGGTCAGGTCAGGTTAGGTTAGGTTAGGTTAGGTTAGGTTATCTTTTGAGGTGAGAGTAGTGATGGTACGAGTAGAAATGTTCCTTGTTGAGTGAGTGAGTGAGGGAGTGAGTGATTTGTGTCATTCAGGTAATTAGTCGGTCATTATATTTCTTCAGTATCATTGAGTTTTTTTTGTCTCAATGAGTCGTCAGTCTGTGAGTCAGTGAAAAAATGAACAGGTCAGTCAAGTCAGTTTACCAGTGAGTCAGCCAATCATTTAGTCAGCCAACCAATCAGTCAATCAGCTAGTTAGTTAGTCAGCAAATCGGTTAGTCGTCAGCCAGTTAGTTAGTCAACCAACCAACCAATCAGTCAGTCAGCCAGTCAATCAGTCAGTCAGTCAATCAGTCAGCCAGTCAATCAAAACAGTCAGGATTGGTATTCATGGAGGTAAGTGAAGCAGATCAAAATGGTAGGGACCTCATCATGAAGGACCCGTCTCTCTCTCTCTCTCTCGAAATTGTCTCATTTACGACCGGGACTGTGCCACACCTGAAGCTGACGGAAGGGTGTCTGAGAGGGGCTTGGTGGGGGGCGGGGAGGCTACTACTGCAGGTGTCTTGGTGGGGGCGGGGCTACTACTGCAGGGGGCTTGGTGGGGGAGGCTCTACTGCAGGGGGCTTGGTGGGGGCGGGGAGGCTACTACTGCAGGGGCTGGGGGTGGGGACACGGGGGACACTGGGGGCCACTGCAGGGGCTTGGTGGGGCGGGGAGGCTACTGCAGGGGGCTTGGTGGGGGGCGGGAGGCACCAAACACACACACCAAACAAGGGACCACACTGCACTTGTCAAGCAACGGTTTACCACTGGGGGCTTGGTGGGGGGGCGGGGAGGCCACCACGCAGGCCTGGTGGGGGGCGGGGGGAGAACTCAGGGCTGGTGGGGCGGGGAGGCCACTACTGCAGGGGCTTGGTGGGGCGGGGAGCACTACTGCAGGCTGGTGGGGGGAGGCTACTGCAGGGGGCTTGGTGGGAGGCCACTGCAGGGGCTTGGTGGGGGGCGGGACACCCAGGGGCGGTGGAGGCTACTACTGCAGGGGGCTGCTGGGGGCGGGGAGGCTACTACTGCAGGGGGCTTGGTGGGCGGGGGAGGCTACTACTGCAGGGGGCTTGGTGGGGGGGGGAGGCTACTACTGCAGGGGGCTTGGTGGGGGGCGGGGGAGGCACACTGCAGGCTTGGTGGGGGCGGGGAGGCACTACTGCAGGGGGCTTGGTGGGGGAGGGGGAGGCTACTACTGCAGGCTTGTGGGGGCGGGGAGGCTACTACTGCAGGGGGCTTGGTGGGGCGGGGAGGCTACTACTGCAGGGGCTTGGTGGGGGGGAGGTAGTGGGGGGGAGTAGATCACGGCATTTATAGTCTTCCGTGCCAGTGTACAGGGCGTCTCATAGGTCCCCCACCATAGGAGAGAGAGAGAGAGAGAGAGAGAGAGAGACTCCTCACATACAGGAAGATAGAGATAAGACACTTCCTCATCTCTCATACACGTTCTCCTCGCTTGATCAAGTGTGTGGCAGTACCTTTCAGGCTTATCTATACCTGTGTGTGTGTGTGAAGCAGGACACACACACACACACACACACACACACACACACGACAAAACTTCATTTTATTCGACAATTTAAGGATTAAATTTTGTCATTATAATTTTACAAGTCACCAACTATTCACCATTCTCTCTCATCATTCCTCCCAAACAACCTAAATCAATCCTCACTTTCAACCACGAATGAAATAAATCAAACTTTAAAAAAAAAAACTTCCTTGATATTCTTATTTTTTTTCCCACAACAGACAGAATTAAATCCCCTTTTGAATAGTTATAAGCCATAAAAATCCCACACAGCATCACTCTGAAGTTTTCCATGTTCTGTAATCCCCCACAGACCCTGCTTCCCCTGCTCTCCCCTATCCCCGCCTTGCTTGCCCTGCTCCCCCACCACTTTGCCCCTATGAAATTATCGTGAACAAGGGAAGAGAAAAAACCCTCAGCAACAAAGAGAACTAAAGGAAGAATTGTGTAGTGACAGAGAGAGACCTGTGTGTAGGTATGGTGGGAGGGGGATAAAGACTCAAACAGCTCACTAGACGTCTGGGGTGAGGTGTAGATAGAGTGCATTTTCTAATTATTTATTCCTAGTTGACAAAGCAATTCGTTAGTAGTAGTTATGGTTGGTGATTGGTGAGGTGTGTTGGTGGTTGGTAGGTGTGTGTTGGTGGTGTGTGTTGGTGATTGGTGAGGTGTGTTGGTAATTGGTGGTGTGTGTTGGTGATTGGTGAGGTGTGTTGGTAATTGGTGGTGTGTGTTGGTGATTGGTGAGGTGTGTTGGTGAGTGGTGAGGTGTGTTGGTGATTGGTGAGGTGTGTTGGTGATTGGTGAGGTGTGTTGGTGATTGGTGAGGTGTGTTGGTGATTGGTGAGGTGTGTTGGTGATTGGTGATGGTGAGGTGTAGAGCTCTTTGTTGGTGATGGTGAGGAAAGACTTAGAGAACTTTGTTGAGGTGAAAAACAACAACATATTCTTGTGCTTCTTCTCCGTTTCTGTTCCTCTCCGTCTTTTCTTTTCTCTTCTTTCTTTCTTTTCCTTTCCTTCTCTTTTCTCTTCTCTCCTCCACTCTGTTTTTCTTTCCTCCTCTTCTCTTTGCTTCATTTCCTCTCCTCCTCTCTGTTTTCATCTGTTACGTCTTTATTTGTCTGTCTGTCTGTCTGTCTGTCCAATTCTCTAACTTACTATACGAGTTAAATATAGTCGTTAATTACTGATATAAAACTATATAAAGGAGATAAATAAATATAGCTGATGCTTTGAATGAGTTTTATACATCGACTTTTTATTCCGCGAAAATGTTCGAAAAATTCGCCATTAGTGAACAGCACAACAGAATAGGGTTAATAATAATAACATTCCACTAACAGGCGGTTCGTGACTCTGTGTATGTGAAGGTAATTAAATAGTGTTTGATGGGGAGGAGAAAATAAAAATGCATCATCACCGAACTGTAAATATATTTCTATAATGTCGGAAAATGGTGATGTTCCCAGTGTAGCCTAGCCGAGTCTAGCCTAGCCTAGCCTAGCCTAGACTAGGCTAGGCTAGCCTAACATCTTACAGATTATATGGAGGTGGTGTTGGTGGTTTGGTAGTGTAGTGGTGGCAGAGATCACGGCAGGTGGCAGCAGTAGTCGTGGTGGCAGAGGTCACAACAGGTGGCAGCAGTAGTCGTGGTGGCAGAGGTCACGGCAGGTGGCAGCAGTAGTCGTGGTGGCAGAGATCACGGCAGGTGGCAGCAGTAGTCGTGGTGGCAGAGGTCACGGCAGGTGCGGTGCAGGCTGCAGAGGCTGCAGCAGGTGGTGCAGTAGTCGTGGTGGCAGAGGTCAGCAGCAGGTGGCAGCAGTAGTCGTGGTGGCAGAGGTCACAACAGTGGCAGCAGTAGTCGTGGTGGCAGAGGTCACAACAGGTGGCAGCAGTAGTCGTGGTGGCAGAGGTCACAGCAGGTGGCAGCAGTAGTCGTGGTGGCAGAGGTCACAGCAGGTGGCAGCAGTAGTCGTGGTGGCAGAGGTCACAGCAGGTGGCACCAGTAGTCGTGGTGGCAGAGGTCACAGCAGGTGGCAGCAGTAGTCGTGGTGGCAGAGGTCACAACAGGTGGCAGCAGTAGTCGTGGTGGCAGAGGTCACGGCAGGTGGCAGCAGTAGTCGTGGTGGCAGAGGTCACAGCAGGTGGCACCAGGTCCAATTTGAAGGATTTTCTCTTTTCTGATCCGCCTTAACGACGCCAATTTGTTGGTTTATGTAGCCACTGGCAGGTATTATACATTTATCTCTTCATCATTTCTATACTCTCTTAGTCTTTCATTATACACACTTCACACATCACACACACGTCTGATAACACCCATCTTCATCCTTGTTGTTATCGTTTATCACAAATTTGTTATCTCTATTATTTCTTCAATTTAAGACACTATCAAATTCATCATTGGCGTCGAACCTCCATTGCAGTTACTAGTTTATGTATACAGGTTAATGGAGAACTAGAGCTGGAATCAGGTTAGGTTAGGTTAGGCAAATAGTTCAAAATATCAGTGAGTTTTAGGTGTGTTTATTCCCGTGAGAGAGAGAGGGTGGGCAGTGCCTTCGGTGTATTGGAATACTATACTGAGCAGTTAATCGTACAGGTGAGAAGCGTCCTACCTGTTAATTACCGTAAAGGCAACACTGATTTCCATATTGCATTTATTATTCAAGGGGATTGGTTTGATTTATACACCTGTGATTGCCAATTAAGGGTTTATTATCGATGCTTGTTGTTAAGCTGTGAATAAGAGAGAGAGAGAGAGAGAGAGAGAGAGAGAGAGAGAGAGAGAGAGAGAACTACCGTTGTTTTAGTAGGAGGGAAACACAAGATAAACAAGGAATAGAGGGAACTGTAATGAAACCCGGAGGAGCGATTTAGAGATGAGAGGGAATAGGAAAGGGGAAGATAACATACATACATGAAAACCAATACACACACATAGATATATACAATCACAATTACACACGAACGTACATAATATGCCAAGCGTGCGTCAGTATATAAGTATATTGTTGGTGCAAAGTTTAGACCAAAGTTTAGACGTAGGAACTCACACAAGTTCCTACCAGCTGCCGTAAGAGACGGAACAAGTGCCGTGTGTAGGAGGTGGTGAAGAGGATGTCACCTAACCTAACCTGACATTGGCAGATGCTACGAGTGTCCTGAATGTGACGTGATGGTAGACAATTCTTCTCAAGGGGAATTTGATGTTTACTTTTAGGTCTCGTGGTGCTCTACTTCTACTTTTTGGCCTCGTGTTGTGCTCTACTTTTACTTTTATGCCTCGTGTGGTGCTCTACTTCTACTTTTAGATCTCGTGAGGTGTTCTATCATCCAGTGTTAGGTTTCGAGACGTGTCAGCGGCCAGTGATAATGGAAATTGGTGATCTCATTGTTACCGTTCCTTGAGTCCGTTTGATTGAATTCTATTATGACTCGCCCGAGGTATCGTGTTGACAAAGGCGGTCTCTGGCAAACACAAACATACAGAGACGCCCTCACACACAGATACACGGACCAACGCAAACAAAGACACGCCCACGGACTCCTGTAAACAATGGCACGCCCACGGACTCCTGTAAACAATGGCACGCCCACGGACTCCTGTAAACAATGGCACGCCCACGGACTCCTGTAAACAATGGCACGCCCACGGACTCCTGTAAACAAAGACACGCCCACGGACTCCTGCAAACAATGGCACGCCCACGGACTCCTGTAAACAAAGACACGCCCACGGACTCCTGTAAGTGCAGACAAACATAAACATACACAAGGGACGTAAGCATAGGGTGACATAGACACAGAGAAGCAACCAACCAAACACACACACACACACACACACACACACACACACACACACACACACACACACACACACACACACACACACACACACAGCCACACACACACACACACACCCACACACACACACACACACACACACACACACACAACGGACCATCCACCTTCCCTGTCCTCTCCCTAACCTTCCTTCCGTGATCGTCCTCGGAGGCTCGCCCATTGTTCCCAGAATTGCTTCACCGCTTCCCGTATCAACCACCACCCACACGCCCACCACACGCCCACAAACACCATCATTCACACATCACCCACTTCTTTCTTCTTTCTTTCTTTCTTCATTAAATCCTCTCACCTATATCATCAAAGATTTCTTATTTTCCACTTCATTGTTCGTTTATCCATTATCCTTCACCCTATATATCCATTCACTTATTCTCCTCCACTGCCTCGTCATCCTTTACCCAATCGTTTTTATTCCCAGTACGTTATCCACCAACACTTTTTCCAATCCACCACATCACTTTATCCTTTTCCCTTTCAAATTCTTTACATTATCCATCTATCACATGTCCTCTGCATTATCCATCTAATCCTCTATTTTCACAGCTTTATCCATCTTTTTTATTATCTCTCTTGATCCACTACAGCGTTCATCTTTATCTCTCAACGTCATCCACCCTTCCTTCATAAC
Source organism: Homarus americanus (assembly GCF_018991925.1). Taxonomy (NCBI): domain Eukaryota; kingdom Metazoa; phylum Arthropoda; class Malacostraca; order Decapoda; family Nephropidae; genus Homarus; species Homarus americanus. The sequence continues at coordinate 138,981 of NW_024729550.1, read as the reverse complement.
TACTTCTCTCTCTCGCCCTCCCATCGACCCGACCACACTCTTCATTATTTATTTCCGCTGCGTGCATTCTCCCATTTGTGGAGCTCTGCTGAAGCCCTGTTGGGAGGCTTGGTGATGTCACTCTGGGTGTAGTGAAGCCCTGTTGGGAGAGAGGTTTGGTGATGTTCCTCGTGTACTGAGGCCCTGGATATGTGTGCTTTTGTGTGGGTGGGTGGGGTGGTGTGTGCGCGTTTGCTTTTGTGTGTGTGTGGGGGGGATGGAAACATACTAAACTTTTATGCAAATTTTATGTCACAAGCCATGCATCAATACATGTTGGGCGTTAAACCTGATATCTAGTTCAACATAGAGATGAAATAATAGAGTAATTGGTGTTGTTTTACGAGAATACAAAATCCTAATGTCATAAATAAATTTCCCCCTCCACCACCTCTCTCTCTCTCTCTCTCTACCTGTATTGCATTAAGGAACACCTGCAGGTTACATTCTCGATAAGGGACGTAGAATCAAGTGACACTGTATCTTCAAAAATATTGTTTCACTGTTGCAATAGAGGGTTGAGTTAGTGATTCAATATCCACCACAACTAACAGAGTATGAGTCTTAACAGAGGAAATAGTGTTCGATATAACGAGAGCCAGGCAGTGTGTGTGGTGCGTTGTCTTATCATCATCACACTGATCTTGATATATACTGAGACAAGAGGATATATTTAAGAACTGGCTCATCTTAGTGGTAGGTGGTGTCTTTTGGAGAGGAGTCGAGACTGTGTTAGATCGGCTTGTGTCTGTAGCACGTAATCGGGGGGTATAGAGGTATTGTACAGTCCACGATACTTATAAGTTACACAGACTAGCGGCCTCGAAATCCTTAACCAGCACAACTCTGCTGGGTACATCACCTCCAGAAACACACAAACCAGGCAGGTAATCGGTGGTCAGCCTTATAGCATAGGACTGGTGCCGGCTGGGTCAATACAGTTACATACTAGAGAAGGTAGGTCACGCAGCACCATAAGCCCCCTGGGATGACCTCTATGTGCTAGTGTTTAAGGGCACTCTGGAGGCCATACTCTGGAAGGTGTGGTGGCGATGATGGTTGTGTGGTAGTGATGGTTGTGTGGTAGTGATGGTTGTGTGGTGGTGATGGTTGTGTGGTGGTTATGGAGTTGGTGATGGTGATGTTAGTTGATGATAATGGTGGCGGTGATGATGTTGGTAGTGTTGTGGTGAGAGTGGTGGTGATGGTGATAATGGTTAATACAACACAAATACGTATTTTCTTTCCCATTAACACTTAGAAACACTTAAAATACAAAAATAAAGCCGAAAACCACATTACACTCGGATTGAAAGTAGTAGAAGTAGTAGTAGAAGTAGTAGTAGTAGTAGTAGTAGGTACAGCAGCAACAGCACTCGGAGAAGGACTCGAGTGATTGCAACATAAATCACGCATTAATGAGCGCCACTTGTATCAGATGGCTCTGCAATATTCATTATAGGACGCAACATTTTATATTCACCGTCGCTACTCTCAATGAATAGAAATAAAAGACAAATAAAAACAAAAAATAAAACAAAATTAAAACAAATATAAATAAATAAATAAATAAAAGACAAATAAAATTTGTAGAAGCGTTCGGGTGTTCGCTGTGAGTTATCGTCCGGTGCTGGAGGGTCAGTAACTCGTGAGAATTTAATGAAGCAAAGTTTCCTGACACACACACACACACACACACACAGATATATATATATATATCTGTCTCAGGCTCACGAATGCCACGTGATCCAGTAGTCAGATAATGAGGTAACGTGAGGCGTGGGCAGAGGAGCGGAGACCTTGGACACGCACCTGACAGAAACCCATAGTTGAGACCCATAGCTGAGACCCATTATATTAAGAAACGAAATAGTTGTAAAGACCAGATAAGTTAAAAATGTGTGTGTGTGTGTGTGTGTGTGTACCAATTAGTTTACATCTTGTTAGGTATACAGGCATCAGGTAGTACAAGCGGCTCTACACACTGGGGGGGCAGAAGGTAGGGAGAATGGGAATGGAAAACCTTACTAATTGAAGCGACTGTGAGGGCCACCCGATCTGTTTCACTCCCGAGGTCTGATTCTGCTCTTGGTTTATTGTTATTATTTTGTTATTGATATTTTTGTTGTTATTGTTATTATTATTGTTAGTACTATTATCATTGTTGCTATTGTTATTATTATTATCCTTCTTGCTCTTTTTATCATTGTTATTACTGCTCATAAAATCTTCATCATCTTTAACATTAATATTTCTGCACCGAGTTTGTTTTGCAGATAAATTCATTGCATAGTTCTTTTACATTTCTCAAACATAATTAGATTAACAACATTTATTTAAGCAGGACCTCTTTTGTGTCTCAGTCAATTGGCACCTGAACCTTCCCAGGAATGTCTTGTCTTGATCTTTTCACTAAACACTGTATCATGTTGTCTCAGGCAGCATACAAAACAGATCTGTCCCTGAAACCTGCCACAAAGACCACAGTGTTTTAAATCATGACCGTCACAATGTGTTTTTAAAGCAGTGTAAGGCGCCAGTGATGACAATGCTGCCCACCTGCCCACATACACACACACCCCCACACACCCCTACACCCCTCTCACACCCCCCCACATTCCCTCCCCCACACCCCCCCCAATAATAATCTATTCCTGTAATTTATTAACGGTTCGACGGGAGGTATAAGCATAAAAGAATAGTAAATTATGTCTTCTCTACAGCTGCTCTAGTATACTACACCATTATTAAAGAGGTCATGAACTTGAATTCCATCAGTTTTTATGAGAGAGAGAGAGAGAGAGGCAGGGTGTTTATAAGTACAGTAATTATCTTATAGATCTGTGAAGGTAATGAGGTGTGTTGTTTATTGGATCAAATAAACAACAGTAGATGCATTTTTTCTTCCTGCTGGTTCACTCACTCTAGAGAGAAATGAAGGTAGAAATTGTTTTTTACTCTCTCTCTCTGTGCTACAATATATAAAGGAATTTCTCTGCGAATTAAAAAAAATATACCTTGGCAGTTACCTTCTTGGTATGGCTTCCTCACACATGCACTGTACTGTAGATGTTTGGTGTGGCTCTCTACATAAATGTCATACCTGTAGGAACCACTTCTAAAGTCAGCCATTCTTATCTGACTGAATGATTAACTGATTGATTGACTGAGAACTTTTTTTGTTTGCCCTGCCTGTTAGTTTTTCCACTTGACGGAGATAATCGCTTTTGGGTGGAAGTTTTCCCCGTTGGTGATGGAGTTTACGTGTTAACTTGCTGTAACAAGACCTTCACAGTGTTACGTTTAGTTTACTTTAATCATATTTTTGTTCTATATCCAGATTATCTTAGTGAGTTACTGCAGGTTTTGATATTAGAAGTCAGAGTGATATATTATTATTGTTGTTGTTATAATAGTAGTAGTAGTAGTTGTAGTAGAAGTAGTAGTAGTAGTAGTAGTAGTAGTCACCGTTTGTCACCGTAACCTAGCTCTCGATGCTGCGCATAGGAGGAACGAGAACGACAAGAGAAGGGCATATGGGGAGAGAATTCAAAACGTTGATCAAGGCAGCTTCACTCCTCTAGTGTTCACAACCTCTGGTGGGATGGGCCCAAGTGCAAGATGTTTCTACGCCAGACTCGCGGAGCTGATCTCCGGAGCAAACAGCAGCCCAGAAGTTATGTTACAGCCTGGATGAGATGTCGACTGTCTTTCTCTCTCCTTCGGTCGGCTTTGCTCTGCCTCAGGGGAACGAGAGCTTCTGCCCCAATTCCGACAACTGCTGCAGATATTGACTATGAGGCTACTGTCACTGAATGCCACATAGATCTGCGGCTCAACTAATTCAACATAGATAGGATATCTACTTATGTATTAGGATATTTAATATTAAGGTAATAAAATGGTGGCGAAAGTGTGGCTATTGGGGGAGGCTGGAGGCCATTTAAAAAAAAAAAAAAGTAGTAGTAGTAGTAGTAGTAGTAGTAGTAGTAGTAGTAGTAGTAGTAGTAGCAGCAGCAGCACAGACAAACATCAGAAAAAAGTCTTGTTTACAGACGTACAACCTTTCATCACGGGGAACAATAAACACTGACTGAGAAAGAGAGTTTAAAGCCTTTCTTGTTCCTGACTCCGGTGGGTCTGGCCGCCCAAACATTAACGTCATCTGGCGGCGACGAGTGTTCTATGCTTGCAGGAAATGAAGGTTCTTTGTAGGAGATAAGCCTGCTCATAGGGGTTGGAGGTTGCTTGTAGGGGGTGAGGGTTACTTGTAAGGGGTGAGGGTTGCTTGTAAGGGGGTTGAGGTTGCCTGTAGGGGGTGAGGGTTACTTGTAGGGGTGAGGTGAGGGTTACTTGTAAGGGGTGAGGGTTGCTTGTAAGGGGGTTGAGGTTGCCTGTAGGGGGTGAGGGTTACTTGTAAGGGGTGAGGGTTGCTTGTAAGGGGTGAGGGTTGCTTGTAAGGGGGTGAGGGTTGCCTGTAGGAAGAGATGGATGCTTGTAGGGGATGAAGATTGCTAACGAACCCTCAATATAACGGACTTTCCTCTCTATAAAGTCCGTTAAATGGAGGTTTTTCACTATAGGTGGGTGGCAGGTACGTTAACAAGGTGTCGTGGGTGGGCTACTGAGGCTGATGCTACCATAACTGATTGAATTATATCGTAAAGGAGCGCGTATGATGAAAACCCATTCTTTATAATTTGGGGAGATGGAAGGTGAAGAAAGTGGTGCGTGTGATGTGTTGTGTGTCATAGAGCGTCTCGAAAAATACCTGTAGGTTTTTCTGGCCCAGGTAAATGGCTATTAATAAAGGATCTGTCGACTGTTGTGTGGAAAATTACTCGATGCATCTTGTGTATAATGATAGGCTGGAGAGAGAGAGAGAGAGAGAGAGAGAGAGAGAGAGAGAGAGAGAGAGAGAGAGAGCTACCCCGAAGGATGTTGCTCTAACTCTCTGATCATGTTTACATAGTCATTTTTTCTCCTCTCTTGGTGGGAAAGATATGAGACGAGACTAAACTAATTCATGTAATATTAATGTTGGTCAGTATAAAGTGTGTCTAAAATTAGCTGTGATTTTTGCTGGCACAGATTGTTGAATTATAATGATGAATGTTGTGTGTATAATGATAATTTGCATAATGTATATTCTCTCATGTTACTATTTCATTTGATGTCTCTTTAAGCGTGTATGTTTTATTTATTAATGAGGAAAGGCCGAGGGTGTGTGTCTGTTTGTCTGTGTGTGTGTGTGTGTGTGTGTGTGTGTGTGTGTGTGTGTGTGTGTGTGTGTGTATTCCAGGTCAGGTCAGGTCAGGTCAGGTCAGGTCAGGTCAGGGTTAGGTCAGGATACTTTATAACAGTTATGAGACTCACTTCCACATTATACTTTCTCCATAACTTTCACTGTTAGCCTTACACCCAACAATTATAATGCTCGCCCTAGTATACTTCCTACCCGAGGCGCTCTCTCCCTACAGAGCTTTCGGAATAAACTCTTAAGTGTAGCTGACAAAAGTTTATTCCATTAATATCTATGAGCTCATGGCCGGAAATAGAATACACTGATCTTACTGCTGCAATATTTGTGTTGTTTTGAATTGCATGAAGCTCTGCAATATATGCTATGAATAAATGTATGCAATTGTGTATCGGTGTATTTCCGTATGTATATTCACAAATGGATGAGGATGTGTATGTATCTATGTATGTAATGTATGTATGTATGTATGTAATGTATGTATGTAATGTATGTATGTATGTATGTATGTGTGTGTATGTATGTAATGTGTGTATGTATGTTTATGTCATGTATATAATGTGTATGTATGTTTATGTCATGTATATAATGTATGTATGTATGTATGTATGTATTAACACCCTGACCTGTGTATGTGTTGTGTATGTATGAATTGGTTGCAGTAAATAGAGATAACTGAATATTAGGCCCTGAAAAAAAGAAAGAAATTTTTGCCGAATAACACACACACACACACACACACACACACACACACACACACACACACACACACACACTGCACTACATCCATTTTGACTACAGAGAGTTTTATAAATCCATCCGGTAACCGTATCTCCCACACACACTTTTGCAAGGCCGGTCTGCAGTGCCTCTCACACCCAGCAGCCCCCACACCAGCCCTCCAGCCCCTAGTCCCCCAGTCCCCCCAGTCTCTCTCTCAACCCCCCAAAAATGAGTCTAGAAAAATATGAACCTCTCACCCTCTCCATGATATAGGTAGAGAGAGGGGTGAGAGAAGTCCACTGTGATTCTTGTAAATATTTTTCCTCGGTGATTTAAGGTTATAAAATTATTTTATTCTCTCTAGATGTATAAAATAACCAAGAAAACATTAACCAGAGAATTATAACTGGTTAAAACGATGGTGTAGAGATAACCTAACAGAGAAAATAATGAATAGTTTAAGTTTTTTCTTCTGAAGATCAACATTCACTGCAATCATAATGTGTAAACCAACAAGCCAAAGAGACGACCCCCCTGCCACCCTCTGTTGCCTCCTGCCGCCCTCTGCCGCCCTCTGCCGCCTCCTGCCGCCTCCTGCCGCCGTCTTTCGTCCCTTCTTCGCCACCCCCTGCTGCCTCCACCCCCCTGCTGCCCTGTACCCCCCTGCTTCCTGCCGCCCCCTGCCGCCCCCTGCCCCGTGTCCTGTTGAAGGTTGTGTTTTTATGTTGTCTTTCTGGGTCGTGTTTGCTTCTCTGTCAGGTACTCGACTCAACCATTAACTCTCTCAACCCATCATACTGTCTATAGAGTCCTCAACACGACACCATAAGTTAACTCTCTCTCAACCATCATACTGTCTAGAGCCCTCAACACGACACCATAAGTTAACTCTCTCTCAACCATCATACTGTCTAGAGCCCTCAACACGACACCATAAGTTAACTCTCTCTCAACCATCATACTGTCTAGAGCGCCTCAACACGACACCATAAGTTAACTCTCTCTCAACCATCATACTGTCTAGAGCAACCTCAACACGACACCATAAGTTAACTCTCTCTCAACCATCATACTGTCTAGAGCCCCTCAACACGACACCATAAGTTAACTCTCTCTCAACCATCATACTGTCTAGAGCGCCTCAACACGACACCATAAGTTAACTCTCTCTCAACCATCATACTGTCTAGAGCGCCTCAACACGACACCATAAGTTAACTCTCTCTCAACCATCATACTGTCTAGAGCGCCTCAACACGACACCATAAGTTAACTCTCTCTCAACCATCATACTGTCTAGAGCCCCTCAACACGACACCATAAGTTAACTCTCTCTCAACCATCATACTGTCTAGAGCCCCTCAACACGACACCATAAGTTAACTCTCTCTCAACCATCATACTGTCTAGAGCCCCTCAACACGACACCATAAGTTAAAGAACCGCACTTACCGCAGCTTTAAACATATGGCTTAGAAACCGAGCTAAAAATATTACCTTTGAACGTAACAACAAGCGGGAAAGACTAGGACAAGCTTTAAGGTGTGTGTGTGTGTGTGTGTGTGTGTGTGTGTGTGTGCGTGCGTGTGCGTGTGCGTGTGTGTGTGTGTGTAAAGGCAGACGAAGTGTTCTACTATACAACGAGGAGCTGACGATAATGTTTGTTTGTTTACGAGGCAAGAGTCACGCCAGGCGCCCTACAGCGTGACAGATATTACCATATGGTTGATTTAGAGAAAAACAAAATACTTTGGCATCAGAGAGGTTTAGCTGTGGTTGGCCTTCTTACGCTGACAGGGTAGTTCATTTTCATCTAGTTTTATCTTTAGTAATTGGTTAGGTAAGTGTCGTGTGGTCTCTTCATTACATATACCAGTTTAAGTGTATCCTGACTATCAAGGGCATCATAATTATCATGGGCGTGAAGGTGGGCGTAGGGAAGGCCATCTTGTCGAGAGGTTACTCCTAAATTTCTAATATTTCTTTCTGACAGACCAGCGCGCCTCTGTTTTCCGCACACCTGTTAGGGGCTGTAAGCTGGCAGCCAACCCCCGCCCACACATGCCAGCCCCTTCATTATATATCTGACAGAAACGCCAGACACACACACACACACACACACACACACACACACACACGAACATGGGAGGAGACGAGGCACACACACACACACACACACACACACACACACACACACACACACACACACACACGAGAAAGTTACCAAGGATAAAACATAACAAATATTAGATTAAATTTTTTATTCTCATCACATCAGTCTGTTAAACAAATATGACATTAATTTTACAGCATAGATAAAAAAAGAAGAAGTGTTAATTGCAACGTAATCCGATTAATGTTTAAATTCGCCTTTTTAACTTTGGAGAAAAAGTATATATACAATTTGAATAAAGAAAATGGGTTACTGTAATAATGAATGAAAAACTCCTTAACCAATCAGTGTACGTCTGTCAATTTAGAAATGCATACGTGTAATATGATTGGTTGATGGATCATTATAATCATAAAGCCATTGGTGGAACATTTCTGATGTCACTAACTCGTCACGAACTTGTCTAGCCAATCATATTTATAAACCTAAAGTCTGGAAATAAGTCAAGGTGCAAAACTCTTTAAGGTAATTTAATGTTCACCATTCGCCTTATGAAGCCACGATGGACCACTTAAATCACATTAACCAAATTTTAACCACAAGATCAGGTAAAGACATTATAATATTAGAAAGATTTATTCATAAAAATCCCTAAAAACCCACAAAACTGTTTCATAAGTTAACGCAACACACTACCGGCCATCCATCACCCAGACAGGAAGAGGAATTATTTACGTGAAAGAAATGTGGAAATGTTTAGCGGCTGTAATACTCGGCTATAAATTACTCACGGGAATATTTGACACGGGAAAATCAAATCCTCATGCGACTCACGAACGCTTATGGAAACACAGCTGGTCGGTTAGACATTTGAACAGAGAAAAGTATATTATATAAATACTGCACATTGGGCACGGTTGGGTGGGAGTGTGTCTAGTTAACATAAACTTTCTATTCAGGAACTAAAAAATATTAAAACTTTCAAAAGGCGAAAGTTATTTATATACCAGAGATAAATTGAGCGGTGAAAGTAACACAAAACATGAAACAACTTTGTCTTAGAATAATAATAATAATGATAATAATAAAAATATAATAATTATAATAATAATAATAATAATAATAATAATACTAATAATAATGAGATGAAAAACAGGTAGATGATAATTACTACAATGATTTGATTATTGTGTGAAGATGAAAAGATTAAAACATTATACAATAGAGAATGTTTACTTCTTATACAATGAAATATGATGACAGACAGACAGACAGACAGACAGATCCAGAGGAAAGCGGCACCACAAGAGATTACCTATCATAGATTACCTGTAATATAATCCACAGGTATAATCCAATTCACATTATCCAGCTCTACTCTCTTAATCCTAGTTTATCTCTCACTGCAACCTAATCTAACCACATGGTGTGTCTCTCAACCCATTGTCTCCCCAAGTGAAGATTCAGTGAGACACCATGAGAAAGAATAAGAACGCTAAAATGAACGAGGAATTTATTTTCTACCTATTCAGTAAGACGTAAAGCGCTAATTAAAGGTAATCAAAGAGTGGATACAGGTAAAGGTATATATGTCACATTAAGTACAAATCGATTCCAAATTAGTAACTTTGAACGTGAGTTAAAGTGTTAATAGTTTCCATGAAGTAATTTGAGTTGTTATTTCTCAGTATAAAATCTCTCATTAATCAAAAGTATAATTCCGTATCATTATCTCCATTATACATCATTATACCTAATTTCTTCATATGTTTGACTCCTGGGAACACTATAATGTGAATATCATTATACTTTTCAGTTTAATAATGAAATATTCCGTATAATGATAAAAGAGTCTGTTTATAAAACCTTTCTAGACTATAATGTTTCAATTGCTCAGCTCGTGGTTCTGGGACGGTGTGTGTTTGAGTGTTGTATGTTGCTGAAGGTATCTCATCTTACACGATAGAGAACAAAAGAGCATCTATGACTCTTTGTATACACGGTTTAGATAACAAGTGAAATATACTGATTTAATTCTAGTTCAGATAACATAATTGAAATATACGTCTTCCTTAAATCCGGTTCAGAAAACACTAGTGTAATAAACTTCTTTAATTCCGGTTCAGATAGTATATATTTTCCCCAGGTGGACACAAGACCATTGATTGTATCTACCTGTTTGAACCTGTAATTACTGTACCTGACTCCTGTTTAATCCTTTGAGGATGTTGTCTTAATGGGCTGATTGATGTTTTAAGTATTTTTAGGATGATGGTTTAACCCCTCATGGATGATAGTGTTATTGGATGGTGGTTTAACTCCTTTAGAATCATAGGTTTAACCCCTCATGGATGATAGTGTAATTGGATGGTGGTTTAACTCCTTTAGAATCATACGTTTAACCCCTCATGGATATTCGTGTTATTGGATGGTGGTTTAACCCCTTTAGAATCAATGGTTTAACCCCTCAAGGATGATAGTTTTAACCATCGTCCTTCACATGTGGAGCGTAAGTAGATCGTCATAGTGAATCACAAATCAGAGTCATGGGCAATAAATTAGAATCACACGAGCAATAAATTAGTCATGGGAACAAATTAGCATGATGTCACAATAAACTACCATGACGTCACAATAAATTAGCCTAAATTTTTGTTCAACAATAAAGTATTTTACATAATACTTTTCACATATACAAAGTAATAATTTTCAAAACCGGTTATTTTTATTCCAAACTTTCTTATCATTATTATCTAAGTGATTATGTTTATGTGATTTACGATTAATTTTAGTCAAAATTTAAATATGACTAAAAAAAAACATAACTAATTCCTAAGTCGTTTTATGTCCCCCAGAATGTAGGTTAAGTGTGTTTAATTGGGTGATTTGACCTATTAAAAAATTCCAATTAAAATATCAAATTAAACCTCAATGTCCAAAAAATTATCGACATCAAAGGTGTTAAAAATTATTAATCATCAGAAACTAAATGTCTTTGTATTTCAAGCCAGATAATATCCACCGTTTGAGTGTGCTGAAATGTCAGATATTGTGTTTGGGTGTGTGTGTGTGTGTGTGTGTGTGTGTGTGGGTGGGTGTGTGTGTGTGTGTGTGTGTGTGTGTGTGGGTGTGTGTGTGTGTGTGTGTGTGTGTGTGTGTGTGTGTGTGTGTCCTCAAACTCTGATGGTAATATTGTATCTTGTAATAATATGAGAACAGAACTTATATAGGTCAATGATTTTTGTTATAGTGCCGTTATGGTTGTAGATATTAGCTGTAGTGAAACCTCCATATAACGGACTTCTCTCTATATATAACCCGTTAGATCTAATAGACTCTCGATATAATGGATTTTCATATCTATTCAGTTCATTACATAGGAGTTTTTACATATGACAGACCCTTGATATAACGAACTTTCCGCTTAATATAGTCCGTTAAATAGAGGTTTCATTTAGATTTTTCATATTTCTGTGATTTATTAAACCTAATTCTTTTTTTATTATTTATTGCTGTGAGTCTTAAAGTTATTGATGTAATTTTGTTTTTCATTTATTAATCTTGGCTTTGATTCTTATGATTCTTGGGTTAATAATGGCTTACTTCTTATACACATCAGCTGATTCTTATAACTGTTAGCTTGATTCTATTCAATATTGCCGGTGATTCTATTGCAAACTTCATTACCACAAAACTAATTAAATAGAAGTTTGATGCTTGTTGATACTGACTGATTCTCTGATTCTTTTCACTAGCCTGTATTAACATGATTCTGGTAAACATTGAGGGGGGGGAGGGGTGATTCTCATACGAAGATCAGTGAGGGAAGTACGTACTGAACATCACTTGACTCTTGTGTCTATTAACAATAATGTATGAAAATCTTATGCTGTTTCTCTGGGATGATATAATAGGCTATCGGTTGTTTATAAATATAATAGAGACACCTAAAGCAGATATATATTAACATGTACAGTTAACTAGTAAAGTCGTTTCAGCCTCTAACTCTGAACCACGAACCTAACGCAAGAGATTCAGACTCGTGAACCCTAAGAAGCAATAGACTGATACATTATTCTGTCCGGTAATGCTTCGGGTTCACGAGTCTGAATCTCTCGGGGGTTCGCGGTTCAGGGAGAGAGGCGACCAACAGGACTTTAGTGGTTGACTGTACAATAAATAAATTTTATTTCTTTCTGTAGTGAGATAAACAACAGCGGAGTCTTAATGAAAGTGACGCACAGTTTTCATAAATACGGAGGAGTTTTATAAGACTTTTAAAGTACTTAAAAAAGAATGAAGATAAACCTAGAAGACTTATAGATTAAAGTTAATCCCTCCGTGAAAAAGTTTCTCTTTATGACCGACGAGAAATCTTGGAAAAGCTGAATTAACAGACGAGTTTATGGATATATGTCTAAAATGTTCTTATCTTTCTTCAACATCACTAAACAGACAAAAACATCACTTAGATAATTATATATTGTGATACGTGGAGTTATTTCTCATGAATGATATAATAGTTATCTATTTAAGTGGAGTCTTTTCTTTCTTGTTCAATATTGCTTTTGCCTCTATTTAGAATACATGTTTTTATGTTGAGCTGATTTCCATATTTCTCTGAGCATTTATTAGTATTATTAGAAAAGATTACGTCAACAAAATATTACCAACTCCTCAATCATTAGCTACTAGGGTAAACAATATGGAGCTATTATACACTAAATACCTTAATTGAAACGAGATATAAAAAAGCACAGCCAAGCTTGTATGAAGACCCACGAACAGTCAACTGAGACATAACACCTCTCATTAATGTTTCTCATCACAGTTAGATATACAGTATGTCTCTCTTACGGGCTTCTCTTCCCTCTAGTCTGGGATCTTTGAGATAAACATAGGGTGGGGTGAGAGAGATGGGGGAGGGGGGAGGGAAATGGAAAGGGAAGGAATGGAAAGGGAAGGAATGGAAAGGGAAAGGGTACTAACTACTCTATCGTCTCCTTATCTAAGTATTATCGTAGTGTGAGCAAAACAGTGTAGATTAGTTATAGACAAGACTCTTATAAGACTCCTGAGAGAAAGATTATTATTATTATTTTTTTATATCCGCGATTTCTCGGATCCTTGACACGCACGTATACGGGATGATCACACACACACACACACACACACACACACACACACACATGTATAGATAATATTTACAATACATCAATTACTACGATGAATTACAGTAGACAATCGCAGTAATATAGACATACAGACACACACACACATACACATCTACACACGTACACACCTATAGAAAATAGATAATATATGTATTAATATGTTAACTAGTACTGGCTAAGTGAAGATGTTGTTTTAACCACCCTAGTACACTTAAGACTGGAATGTGGTAAGACAGGAAGTTTGGAATGATCCGGAACGGGAATATTCCAGACGTCTTATAATACTGTTTTATTGAGGTGTTGGTTCGTACTCCTGTTGAGAAATATTTTATTTTGTCTAGTCACTTAAGTTTTGTCCAATATTTTCTGCACCAGTGGACATTTCTCTTGTTTTATATACGTGATTGGTTTTGTCCAACACACCTGTACTAGTATATTAACCTGTACTAGCATATTAACCTGTACTAGTATATTAACCTGTACTAGTATATTAACCTGTACTAGTATATTAACCTGTACTAGTATATTAACCTGTACTAGTATATTAACCTGTACTAGTATATTAACCTGTACTAGTATATTAACCTGTACTAGTATATTAACCTGTACTAGTATATTAACCTGTACTAGTATATTAACCTGTACTAGTATATTAACCTGTACTAGTATATTAACCTGTACTAGTATATTAACCTGTACTACCTGTACTGGTATTAACCTGTACTGTATATTAACCTGTACTATATTAACCTGTACTAGTATATTAACCTGTACTAGTATATTAACCTGTACTAGTATATTAACCTGTACTAGTATATTAAAGTGTACTAGTGTATTAACCTGTATCATAAATTTTGTATATTTTTGTATTTTGTCCAAAAAATCTTTATCTTTAACACACTATATTATTTTCACCATTAACACCTTCACTATATTTTAACTTATTTTATCTAGTAACACCTGCACAAGTTAGCACCTGTTTTTGTTTACATATAACCTAATTACACCTGTACTAGCGAGATCATCTGTAATAAACACACTTCAATAACTAGTTCATTATAATACCTTTTGTGAAGATATATAATAATAATTAATTTCTTAAAAGCCATCTCTTTGAAGTGAACATTTGTGAACAGTCTGGTTTTATGGATGAACATAAGGCTCTGGGACACTCACAGCGAGGCAAGCAGATCACAGAGCTAGATGACCTCGGGGGGCTCCTGCTTCACAGCCCCACGATGCATCTAGTCCACCTAGCCTGCCAGTGCTGTAGTGGGGGGGGGGGGTCCAGAACGACTAACATTTAATCATTATAAACAGAATATAGAACAAAAACTCAATTTAATTTTAATTTTTCACATCTTAGGAGAAAACATTTTTTTCGTTATAATTTTACGTTACAGGGATGTAGTCACTGAATTCTGTTTTTGTAATACTATGGTATATCGATAATTTATGGTGCATTATAACTATAGTCATATTACAGAAGAGTATCACTAATTTCACTTTTGACAGGTCTGTAACTTCACAATACAGTACACTAGTTCATGTTTGGCGATACAGCATATTAATAAACATTTGTGGCGAGTCAAACATCATTCACTGTAACATCACCTGGTGGTATTGTATAAGCTGGGAACTATGATTGTATTTTATTGTATATTATAACTCTATAACTCCACAAGTTCCAAACTCCATAACTCCACAAATAAAATAAATAGATTTACTTCTACTGTTTAAATCAGGTGAACAATCTCCTCGTATGTTCAGCGTGATTGAAAAACTCTGCAGCAGGTCACAGGAGATGGGAGTGTGGCAGTGTGTACCATTCCAGCCACTAGGAGAAACTTTTCTTCAACAAGTTCCTGGAAAGGTTCTGGAGTTTGGTTTTGTCGATACACTCACACACACACCAGTATTTGTATACCGTCCGAGGCAGACTGAGTTTACTCTTAGTTTAATCATAGTTTACTCTTAGTTTACTCTTAGTTTACTCCTAGTTTACTCTTAGTTTGCACTGAAAGTTTACTCTCACCCTCTGATGACCTCTTGCACCCGTCATCTGAACTCTCTCCTCTTGACCTGGTGGAAATATTCTCTTAGTTACTTTAACAAAAAAAGTTCATAAACTATCAAAGTAAACTTGTATACATGAATCTATACTTTCTATATCATAATGAAAGTGTACGAACGGGTTTACTATTCTATACCTGATATAGTTAACAGTATATGAGGAATATTTCAGTTATATATTTTTCGTAACTTATATTTTTGTGGAGTATTAATGTTTACTAGTTGTTATGGAGGAACGTATGTGTGTTCATCACTTTGTTAAATACAGTGATACATCTTTCAGTAGTTTTTATCGCCTAATGTTCTAATGTACTGGTAGACAGGTGATGGCTAATTAAGGTTAATAACAGGTGTACTTTTTCCAGGTGTTAGTTGGCTATGAGTGGTTAACTGCGGTGATATATCTGGGAATTGGTCATTGTTGTTGTATTTAATAATTGTTAACGATTCCTTGATCCTGGACACATGATAATACCGTTTGTGGTTATTTGCGGTGTGTGATATATATTATGTATTACTTCATTATTGGTCACATTATTCACGAGGTTGGTCTCTACGTCTACCTCTCCTGCACCTTAAAGTAGTAGGAGGACCGTAGCACCGGCCTCACACGCTGGCTCTACACGGTAAACGTTCTATCCGGCCCAGAGTGACTTAGCTTGGTTAGGTTAGGTTAGGTTAGGTTAGGTTTGGTTAGGTTAGACAATTGTTAGATTTTCCTGGGCTAAGTCATCCGAGGTCGATATAGTTCACTCCGTTTAAACCTTTAGTATTATTGGACTGTTTATAAGTGGAAGAAATGCTTTGATAATGTCGTAAAATAAAGACACTCAGGATAATGGGTCGGGGAAAGATGAACTAGAGTGTCTGCAGTATGACCTGGATGGTTGTTTTACCTTAATGAATATAATCAGTTGAATGACGTCACCACAGAACACTAGTAAACAAAATGGTTTCACATAAAGATCTAATATTACCTTTAAAGCAGTAGTTACTCCCTTAACCTTGTGGTGTTCAGGGGAGAAATATACATAAATATTTACGTTAAATGAAAGCCCGACGGAGCAGAAGGAAGTGACTTGTTGGGGTCAGACGAAGGAGCCCAGGTAGTCATCATCACGATTACAACACTTCAGCTGCCGAAGAGTTTTCTTGAAGGCGTCCCGGAAGTCTGTCCTGAAGTAGGCGTAGATGAACGGGTTGAGTGTAGAGTTGAAGTAGCCGATCCAGAAGAGCATGGTGACGACGGCCTGGGGGCAGGGGCAGCTGTCGCCGCAGATGGTGACGGCCACGTACCACGTGAAGAAGGGCAGCCAGCACAGGATGAAGGCGCCCATGATGATGCCCAGCGTCCTGGCTGCTTTGTGTTCTCGTCGAAGCACCGGGTGGCTGCTGCTGCTGGTGCTGCCGCCACCCCCAAGACCGAAGCCGGAGGGGATCATGGACGTCCGTCGCCCGAAAGGAACGGGACTGATGACCCTGACGGGCAGGCCGCTCCCCGTGTGGCCGTTGATGCTGATGGAACTACTGCGGGAGAGTTGAGGCCTGGAGCTGGGGCTCATGTCTACTCTATCATCTGACTCCTCGTTATAAGACAAGTCAGGACTTATTGTTCGTGGACTCACTTCTAAAGAACTCGAGTGTTCCTGTGTGACTGGCAGCCCTAACTGACCTGTGTCGTTCACAAAGTTTTTATTAACTTTTCTACTATTTGTACATTGGTTTTGGTTATATATCCTGCCTGACCCACACACGGACACTGACCCCTGGTCGTTGCTGAGGTCGGAGCGCGAGATACGAGGAAGAGGACCGAGCTGGAAGTCCTGTTGACATTTCTGTTTTGCTTTGTTTCTCCTCAGTTTTGGTCCATTGGAAGATCTAAACGCTGCCAAGATCTGTTGAGCAGTGGATGACGGGGAGTGACGCTGGACGTTGTTGATGGTACACGTGCTGTTGGTGCGGCTTAAGATGGCTGCCTCCTGCTTCCTGGCCTCCCTCAGGATGCGCGAGTACAGCACCACCATCACCGTACACGGGATCCAGAAAGAGAACGCCGAGGACAGGATGGCGTACACTTTATTAACCTCGAACGTGCAGGTCTCCGGCTGCAGGGCGCGGAGCTGCAGGTGATCATCCGTCGCGTACCAGCCCAGGAAGATCGGGATGAAGGATATAAGTGTGGGAGCCAGCCAGACGTTGGCCAACATGAACACTACCGTCCCTTTAGTCATATAGAGCGGGTACTCTAAGGGCTTAACTATGGCATAGTACCTGTCAACACTGATACAACACAGATGTAGTATGGACACTGTGGAGAAATATACATCGAACGAATTCCAAAGATCACACATGATGTAGCCGAAAAGCCACCTTCCGGAGATCTCGACAGAAGCATTGAAGGTCATGGCGCAGGAAGCCACCAACATGTCTGCCATGGCCAGCGACACCAGGAAATAGTTGGTGAGAACCTGAAGCTTGCGGTGAAGCCCAATACTGACGATCACCAGCACGTTACCCATCACCGACACCACGATGATGCTTCCCATCAGAAAGGTCTTGATCACCAACACGGACACGTTCTCCCCCAGCACGGCATCCCCTCCTGCACCGCCTCCTACCGACACGTTCCCGCTCTCGTCTCTCCCCACCGGAGCGTCTTCCCCAGCAGCAGTAGTCAGGTCAATAGCCTCTGTGACACTCAGTTCAGCAACGACACTTGTGTTAAGCCAGAGCTGGGACATGGGCGGCGTCGGGGTGGCCATCAGCGCCCACGGCAGCTCAGCATGATACGCTCCCCCGCCCACCTGGAGTCGTCTGCTTCACACGACGCCAGGGCCATTGTCACCTCGTCCAGTCCTGCAACACAGTCAGACAGTTACCATGATGACTACCACACACGTGTACAGTAAGACAAAACTCTCCCTCTGATACACAAAATGGTCTAACATGTATTTCAGGCATCCTATTGCTAAAAGAAATTGTCTATATTAAGTGTATAATCTTTTTAATATCCAACTGTAGAGGAATTTGTGGAATGTCGCCGAAAACGATATAGGAAAGGCATGAGTCGACATTCCCTGCGCTCATATGTCACGGGGGAGGAGAGAACACACAGAAATATAATGGCACGTGGCACACCAGGCAATACAGTCCCCTGCCACCCTTGATAACCCCGCTCATAGAGAACACTGTTAAGGTTGGGTTGGGTTGGGTTGGGTTGGGTTTGGTTGGGTTGGGTTGGGTTAGGTTGTGTTTGGTTGGGTTGGGTTTGGTTGGGTTGGGTTTGGGGTTGGTTGGGTTGGGTTTGGTTGGGTTGGGTTTGGTTGGGTTGGTTTGGTTGGGTTGGGTTGGGTTGTGTTTGTTGGGTTGGGTTGGGTTGGGTTTGGTTGGGTTGGGTTTGGTTGGGTTGGGTTAGTTTCGGTAGGGTTAGTTTCGGTAAGGTTAGGTTAGGTTAGATTAGGTTCGAGAGGTTAGGTTAGGTTAGGTTCAAGACAGTGAGCGTTGTATACAGCTTAAGAAGATGGAAAAAAGTCTTGCCAGGAAATCTTTTTGTCGTAAAGTAGTAATGATGTAAGCGTCTGTAAGCTTCCTGATATGAGGAATAAAAATATTACCTTAGTGGTCGTCTGTCTCGGGTCGTAAACTTCCCGGGGGCGCAAACGACCCAGAGACGATGTGTTAGTCTCCTCAGTAAACAACGACACCTTTGAGATACGTGCAACGACCTTACTGAACGACCTTACTAAACGACCTTACTGAATAACCTTACTAAACGACCTCATTGAACGACTTTACTGAACGACCCTGCTGAATGACCCTGAACTGTTAATCATGTTATCTATACAAAGATCCTGTATACAAACAACAAATGCTTTAGACTCACAAAAATAACTCAGGTAACTTATAGAGAAAAACCGATAAAAATAAATAAGAAAAGATAGAATCAATTAACACGAATAGAAGAGAAAAGGGAGACTAAGAGAGGAAGAGAAGGAGAAAAACAAGAACTGTGTCAGGCAGGAGAGAGAGAGAGAGAGAGAGAGAGAGAGAGAGAGAGAGAGTAAATCACCACTGAGACACATAAATTACCTTATTAAACCACACTGAGATGCATATACAATGACCTTATTTCATCTCTCAAATATTGTCATCGTCTGTCAGGTGTTACCACAGGTGTTACCACAGGTGTTACCACAGGTGTTATGAAAGACTCTCAGGTGTGTCTTGTCTCTTTTACTGTGATTGGTGGTGATATAATGGTGATGATGGTGATAATATATTGTAATAGTGTTGATGGTGTTGTTGATGAGGGTGTGGGTGTTGGGGAGAGTGTGTAGGTGTGTGTGGGAGTGTGTGTGTGTGTGTGTGTGTGTGTGTGTGTGTGTGTGTGTGTGTGTGTGTGTGTGTGTGTGTGTGTGTGTGTGTGTGTGTGTGTGTGTGTGTGTGTGTGTGTGTGTGTGTGTGATGTGTGTGGGTGTGTGTGTGTGTGTGTGTGGGTGTGTGTGTGTGTGTGTGTGTGGGTGTGTGTGTGTGTGTGTGTGTGTGTGTGTGTGTGTGTGTGTGTGTGTGTGTGTGTGTGGGTGTGGGGGTGGGTGTGTGTATGTGTGTGTGTGTGTGTGTGTGTGTGTGTGTGTGTGGATGTGTGTGTGTGTGTGTGTGTGTGTGATGTGTGTGGGTGTGTGTGTGTGTGTGTGTGTGTGTGTGTGTGTGTGGGGTGTGTGTAGGTAGGTCAAGAAATAAGATACTTTATCCTTTGTCAGGATCTCTCTTGATTAAATTTTTGTCGAAATATTAAGCAGATTTACTCCACATACACACACGGACAGATGAACACAGACACACACACACACACACACACACAAGTTCCTTACATCTCCGCCTTACATAACCTGCAATGTCTTAATATAGCCCACGACTAAAAGATTCACAAGAACTTTCTACAAAAAGTTTAGGAAATTCTCAAGAGGGAGCCAAGTAGACCTCTTGTGTGAGATATTTCATGTGAGCAGCGGCAGCGTCAAGAGGGTGGCAGCTGGGAGAGGGGGACTTGGAGTAATACCTTTAAGATTATGTGCTGAGGAATATTTACGGCCTCTTGTAGCTCGCTGGATGAAATGTTAATTTTTTGATCACTTGAAGATGAGCATCCCATTATATTTTACTTTACTATTGAGTATCTTAAACCTAACCTAACCCCAAGTAGTGTTAGGGTGTTTAATCAATTAGCTAAGGGGTTTAATTCCCAGCTTCCTGTTTTATCATTTACGCTGTATATTGAGGCGGTGACAAACGGCTTATAAATATCTCGTTAAATTTTCATTGTGTTGAGAGAATTACCTGACGCTGTAGAAGTTATGTTAATCGCATTCAACTTGTGTAAAACCTCAGAGGATTAAAGTCTTTTTTTTTTCTTGATGAACGGGAGGAGGGAGGGGGAGTAGGGAAGGGGAGTAGGGATAAGGAGAAGAGGGGGAGTAAGGATGAGGAGGAGGGAGGGTGAAAGAGAGTGGGAGAAGGAGGGGAGAGAAGGTTGTTGGAAGGAGAAGAAATCAGATATATATATAAATTGATCCATATTGAAGAGGATTATCTTGTGAGTTGTGTACTAACGCCCGAGTGAACTGTGAGAGGGAAAAGGCAACAATGGTGAGTTAGAGTGTAAACATCGGTACAATATGAGAAACACAAATGTATCTAACTGCCAGCTGGGATGTTGGTTAATAATACGTAGTGTTCTTGAATGGATAGGAGGTTAGGTTAGGTTACGTCCTTCTGGGTTCTTTGGTTTGATTAGGTTAGGCGAGGTTAGGTTAGGTTAGGTTAGGTTAGGCGAGGCGAGGTGAGGTTAGGTTAGGTTAGGTTAGGTTAGGTTAGGTTAGGTTAGGCGAGGTTAGGTTAGGTTCGGTTAGGTTAGACATGTATACTCATATTTGAAAGTCATATTAGGTTCTTGATGATCTTTTTATTTTTAAGAGAATAATTTCCGTCGCCAGTTTGGGGATTTTCTTGATAAACTGAAGAAGTTTTCATCTACTGAAAAGTTTCCTAAATCGGCTCGTTAACCCTGACACCTTAAATATTACGCGTTTTTAAGTTTTCTGTAATGGTTTAGGTTAGGTTAGATCAGGCTTTATATGATAATTTGTTAAGTGAAATGGAAAAGTTAAAAGAACGAAAATCATAAATTCCCGCCTGAAACGCTGTAAAGTATTCTAATTGTTTGTTCTATCTCTTATATACAAATCAATATAGAACACCGTGTATGGTCACTACTGAATAATGACCAGAATAGTTTTGAATCACCCTCATACTATCAAAATTACAATCACTGAACACAAGAAGAAAAATCACCCTTATCACCACGACCAGGAACCAAGTATTAGTGTCGCCATAACAGAGAAATCATGACGGTAATCTTGTACACTCGCGGGGAAAAGACAAAGGGGGAAAAAAAATATCCCTTTACTGCGGGTGACCGGGAACTGAGAACAATATTGTGGGGTATTGTTTGAAAACCTCACAAGACAACACAATGGTATCACGTGTTATCCGAGGCACAAAAAACTCTAGACCAACACACAGTCACACACACAGAAAAGATTACAGTGTATTAAAACGATAATTATAAAACTCTACAAGCAATACGTGTTTTTATTTTTTTAGTGTGTGTTTGAGGTTGGAATATAATTTAATCTCATTGTAGTGTGTGTGTGTGTGTGTGTGTGTGTGTGTGTGTGTGTATTTTATCTGGTATCGTACTCAAGGGGTTAAATCATCGTACTAAGAGGTTGACATTGTAATCAGGGGTTTAAGTCACTGGAATCAAGAGGCTAAGCCATCGTGCTCAATCACATAAATCACTTGAAATTCATAACCAAATCCGTGGTTTATTTTCTTTCATCATATCAACTAATATATTCTTCCCGCAAATATTTCTTCCCTATACAATATTTCCATTCTATTCTAACACGTCAAAAGGCATACCTTAAGGATGCACGAGTATTCTAGACCTTATTCCTAGGTGTCATATGGTCAGAGTCTCTTGGTACGTGCGCTGGTTAAGTTGGATTTGATTCCCTTTATGAAAGATGTAGACGTGTAGGACTGGGTCGTCTGCATGATGGAGGGTTGTAGGTGTGGTGGAGGGTTGTAGGTGTGGTGGAGGGTTGTAGGTGTGGTGGAGGGTTGTAGGTGTGGTGGAGGGTTGTAGGTGTGGTGGAGGGTTGTAGGTGTGATGGAGGGTTGTAGGTGTGGTGGAGGGTTGTAGGTGTGATGGAGGGTTGTAGGTGTGGTGGAGGTTGTGGTGTGAGGTGTGGTGGAGGGTTGTAGGTGTGGTGGAGGGTTGTAGGTGTGGTGGAGGGTTGTAGGTGTGGTGGAGGGTTGTAGGTGTGGTGGAGGGTTGTAGGTGTGTTGGTTGTAGGTGTGGTGGAGGGTTGTAGGTGTGATGGAGGGTTGTAGTGGTGGAGGGTTGTGGGTGTGATGGAGGGTTGTGGGGTGTGGTGGAGGGTTGTGGGTGAGGGGTTGTGGGTGTGGTGGAGGGTTGTGGGTGTGGTGGAGGGTTGTAGGTGTGGTGGAGGGTTGTAGGTGTGTTGTTGGGTGTGGTGGAGGGTTGTAGGTGTGGTGGAGGAGGTGGAGGTTGTAGGTGGAGGTTGTAGGTGTGGTGGAGGGTTGTAGGTGTGGTGGAGGGTTGTAGGTGTGGTGGAGGGTTGTAGGTGTGATGGAGGGTTGTAGGTGCTGTTGAGGTTGTATATATGATCGTTTGGTAAATCGAGACCAGTTTTAATCAAGAGAGAGACATCAGTCCTGAAATACTGAGGGTTAACGACCGTGGCCCTCCAATCCAGTCCACTCCAATCAGTTTTTCCCGGGCTGCCCTAACCAATCCTCCCACCAGGATTTTTCATCTCTCCGGGGACCACAGCTTTAAAATTCATTCATCATTTCCAGTCTCTTGTTTCCCTTGCCTCTCTTACCTTCATTTTAGCCATTAATCTCTCATTACCGTCCTGTCATCTCTTATTATGGATCTAATTTATCTCATTTTCTTATTTCTCTTAAGGAATAAATATGTTTAAAAAAATGCTAATATAGACTGGAAATGTCAGAAAGGGAGGAACCGAGAAAAGGATTCACTTGACACGTCTTGACACGCCTTTATCAGAAGGTAGAAAAACTAGTGCTTGTGTTAATGGGGGGGGGGTAGGTAGGGATAACAATGACACTAGTAATAATAATTAATAATAATAACTCAGTCATCAATAGTTAAATAATCTTTCCTTCCCCCAGGTGCATCACTTAACCTGGGCAACACCACACTACAAAGAGTCTTCACTAGAGTACAAGTAAGTAAGTAAGTCTGAATATACCTTTTTTATTGTATTTATTTTGACGATGATTCTGGACTAGTGTTATCTGAGTCAACAGTTAAGAGGCTGTTTGTCTTTTGTGTCGTAGTTGTGTTTAGTTTCGCTCACACTCTTCAAAAACTACAGATGTTAAGTTTGTTTCCTGCTCTAAGATGCATCGATCATATTTCACCGAGACAGTACTTTAGGATTTATTATTTCTGCATATCGTTGTAGCTGTGTTAAGTTGCTGGTTCTGATCGTAAGGTATATGAGTTTTATATACGCTAGCCTCTGTTAATGTGGAGTTCTCTAGGATTTAGTAACGTTTAAGTCATTCATTTGTTTTCTTGACTCTATATGGTGGAATTCTCTGCCTCGTGTGGGCGGTCGAGATAGCTCACAGGATTGTCGAACGCATTGTATAAATCGCTCGTTGGGACGTTTTGTTTATCTTGGCCTATCACCACTCGCCCGGGAGCGTTGTTGCGCTACTGAAACTGAAATTCGTGAAGCTATATTTCTTTATCTTTACATTTAATCTTTAGGAATCGTCTGCCAGAGGATATAAATAAACAGGTGTCTCAGTAACTCCCTGAATGTAGACACAAGCGTTTGCTCATGTTATCGGAAATCGAGATATATTGAGTTAGGAGAGTTAGCTGATGCCTCCCATAGCAAGCAGATCCCTCCTCCCTTCGTTCCCGTTCCAAGGTGGATGAGTGTTAGTGTACTGTATAATGAGGTCAAAAGAAACAACTCTATCATGATTCGGATGTTGGCATTTTTTTGCTGCTCTTGAAAATATTTAGGCTATTGGTGTGGAGGCCGGCTAGTGGTGTGGAGGCCGGCTTGTGGTGTGGAAGCCGGCCACTACCTCGCCTAAATGTATTCATTAAATTTATGCAAATGCCATAAATTACCTCCAGCGGCCTAAAAGCTGGAAATCCGGTCCAGTTTGGTAAAGTTTCGGTTCTATTTATGAAACATGAAGCAAACAACTGCTACACACGCGAAACGCACAATGTTAAATGGCGGGAAATAGTGTGTGTTAAATCTCTACTGTTGACAATTAAACAAAATCATCAGGGATAGGTCAAGTTAGGTCAGGTTAGGTTGGGTTGGGTTAGGTTGGGCTTGGTCAGGTCAGGTTGGGTTGGGTTAGATTGGGTCGGGTTAGATTGGGTCAGGTCAGGTTAGGTTAAAACTAATGTTATGTTAATGATGCTAGTGACACTTACTGGTGGTGGATGACGTCACAGGCTATGTTACGTCATGAGGTGTTGATAAGCGTGACGTCATAGTGGAGTTTACTCAACGTGCTCAAATGGTTACGGTATTATACTAAAGTGACTGTGATCGTACTCGAGGGGTTCATTAAATGTACTCAAGTTGCTCTGAACGTACTCTAGTGGTGAAGAATAATGTACCCTGTATCTCTCCCAGGTACAACCCACCGCACAATATACTAACACTTCAGCCATTTGTGTTGTACTCCTCGACGAAAATTAATTAAAGGAATTAAACTTGGGAGAGTAAACAGTCACACACACACACACACACACACACACACACACACACAGGGATGCTCTTACTACAATGAGTGGCCGTGTTGCAGGAGAATTATTTCGGGTATTGTCAAGTTAATGTGGTCTTGTGTGGGCTGGGTAGTGTGGTGTAGTAGTGTGGCTGGGTAGTGTGGTGTAGTAGTGTGGCTGAGTAGTGTGGTGTAGTAGTGTGTGTAGTATTTTATTAGTGATTTTTTATATATTTTATTAGGTATTTATTCCCTTACTTATGTTAGAATATTTGATGATTATTCTCTCTCTCTCTCTCTCTCTCTCTCTCTCTCTCTCTCTCTCTCTCTCTCTCTCTCTCTCTCTCGTCTCGTCTAGTCTTGTACCGTTGTCAGCCATGTTGTGCCGTGTTATATCACCCCAGGAGCAGTGTCGCCTTAGTTGAGAATTAAGCAGGTGGAGAAGGCAAGAACACCCCCTCCCCTGAGAGTAGCAGGCGGCGAGGTCTTGACTTAGATTAGTATTTTAGTACCCGACTCTCGCCTCTGCAGGTATACACGTTTCGAGACACCCGCCCACATACACCTGTCTTCTACCCCACCCACCCACCCACCCACCCACCCACCCACCCCCCACCCACCCACCCCCCTCCACACTCACCCTTAATACTTGTTTTCTGTCCCTGCAGCTGTCTTCTTTTTTATCATTCGGTCGTTTCTCTCTCCTAACCCTAACCTAACTAACCTAACCTAACCTAACCTAACCTAACCCTAACCTAACCTAAACACACTTCGGCTCCTCACGTTCCTATCACAGATATATGAGTCTGGACGGCAGCTAGTGGTGGTGTCCTGGGCTAATTCTCTGGAGTAATGTAAGTGTTAGTGAGCAGCGAGAGAACATAGCTAGTATTTCTCTCGCCCACTAAGCTGGCAGACACCCTTCCCTCCCCTCTCCTCCCCTCCTCCTGCTCTCCTCCTCCTCCTGCTCCTCCTCCTCCTCCTCCTCCTCCTCCTCCTCCTCCTCCTCCTCCTCCTCCTGCTCCTCCTCCTCCTCCTCCCCTCGCACTGCACACAACACCTCCTGGAAACTAAAAGTACTCCCCGTTCCCTCCCCTCCCTCTCCCGCCAGCAACTAGACCCTCTTCCCTTCCCCTCTCACGAATTAAAGCTCCCTTCCCTTCTCCCCCCAGCAACTAAGGCCCCCTCCCCCCCAGCAGATAACCCCCTCCCCTCCCTCAGCGACCAGACCAACAGATCTCGGAGTGTAATCTCGTCTCCATGGTCCTGTAATGGTCGTCTTTTGTGTTGTCCTTCTTGTTCCCTTAGTGTACATCCCACGTGTTCCTGAAGTGTATGACGTTTCCTCTGTTCCTATATTACCCCATCCTTCCCCTCCTTCCCTCTTCCCTTCCCCCTCCTTCCCTTCCCTTCCCCCCTCCTTCCCTTCCCTTCCCTCTCCCTTCCCTTCCTTTCCCCTCCCTTCCCATCTCCTTGTCCCTCTCCCCAAGTGCTATATGTAAGTGGTGATGTTCTCGCTCTCTCAGGTGCCAACACTGGAGGAGAGGTGGTGGTGTGCTCTCCCTCGGCCGGGTGCCAATCCTGAGGAGGAGGTGGTGGTGTGCTCTCCTCGGCCGGGTGCCAATCCTAGAGGAGGAGGTGGTGGTGTGCTCTCCCTCGGCCGGGTGCCAACACTAGAGGAGGAGGTGGTGGTGTGCTCTCCCTCGGCGGGTGCCAACCCTGGGAGGAGGTGGTGGTGTGCTCCTCCTCGGCCCGGGTGCCAATCCTAGAGGAGGAGGTGGTGGTGTGCTCTCCTGGCAGGTGCCAATCCTAGAGGAGAGTGGTGGTGTGCTCTCCCTCGGCCGGGTGCCAATCCTAGAGGAGGAGGTGGTGGTGTGCTCTCCTCGGCCGGGTGCCAATCCTAGAGGAGGAGGTGGTGGTGTGCTCTCCCTCGGCAGGTGCCAACACTATAGAGGAGGAGGTGGTGGTGTGCTCTCCCTCGGCCCGGGTGCCAACATTAGATATATGAGATGGGAGGCTGTTGTGCTCTCTGAAGGGGGGGGTGTACTATTGACCCGGGGGGTGTAAGGTAGAGGCTGGCTAGATGGAGGGAGAGAGAGAGAGAGAGAGAGAGAGAGAGGAGAGGGATGGAGGGAGAGGGAGGACCGAGAGAAAGAAGGGAGAGGAGGAAGGAGGGAGGAAGGGAGGGAAGGGAGGAGGAGGAGGGAGGAGGAGAGAGGAGGGAGAGAGAGGAGGAGAGGAGGGAGAGAGAGGAGGAGGAGGAGAGGGATGGAGAGAGAGAGGGGGGAGAGGAGGGATGGAGAGAGAGGAGGGAGGGAGGGATGGAGGAGAGGAGAGGAGGACCGAGAGAAAGAAGGAGAGGAAGAAGGGAGAAGGAAGGAGAGAGGAGGAGATAAATGAGGAAGAGAGAAAAACAGGCTAAATTGTGTGGTGTACAGAATAAGTATTGCCAGTATTAACATCATACGTCTAACCATTCTATCTTCACTACTGTCCCCTCTTACCCCATACCACTACCCTTTCCTATCCCCTCATACTCTCTCCTATCCCTTCTACCCTCTCATACCCCTTCCTACCCCTTCTACCCCCTCATACCCCTCTCCCTCTCCTCCTCCCCTCATCCCTCCTTACCCCCTCCTTACCCACCTCCCCTCCTCCTACCCCTCCTACCCCTCCTACCCCCCTCCCCCTCCTACCCCTCCTCCCCTCCCCCAACACATCCTCCCACCTACCACCACCACCTATGCTACCCTATCACCAATGCCAATTTCCCACATCTGGTATCATACCCACCGTCACTGGCTCTTTATCTATCCGTCATCAAGGCAGTAGTGCGCTCTATCGCCTCTATTACCATCACTATCACCACTATCACCATCACTACAAACTACCACTACACCACAATCACTACCACCACCACACCACCACTAGCACCTACCACCACCAACAATCACTTACACCACCACCACCACTAGCACCACTAGCACTACCACCACCTAAACAATCACTACCACTACTACGACCACCACCACCACAACTACTACCACCACCACTAGCACCTACCACCACCTGAACTATCACTACCACCATCACTACCACCACCACTACCACTATTTACCGCCACTCCTGCACTCATTGTCACTTAAGCTCCAACCATGAATTAGACCATCAGTGTCATTTGAGATGTTGCGTGAATAAAATATTTTTCCCTGTCTTTCATACATTTCTTCTCAACACACTAACATCTGAGACCCCTAACCTAACCCAAGACAACCCGAACCCAACCCAGCAAGCCAACAACCCAACTTCGCAGCTTGGAGCAACAACAGCAACCCAACCCAACCCAACTCAGCAACCCAACTCAGCAGCAGCAGCCAAACCCAGCAGCAGCAATCCAACCAAGCCAGCAACCAAGCCAACAGCCGAAGCCAACTAGTACCGAACCGTAATTAAATAACAGTATTGACAGGGTTACTTCGCTTCCACCGATGAATAAACCAAACTAAGGCTATTAATCTTGAGCCTTATCCGCCTCTCGACACACACCAGAATCGATAAGACTCACCGGCTGTGTACAGATCCTTAATGTACTAAAGTTTGGCTACAATTCTCCTGAAAGTACGTTAATTAGCGTACGGAAACCATTTGGCTTTAAAGACAGACAACATACCAGTGGACGAACTGAGGCATTTAGATATTAGCAAGAAAAACATCTGATGTAGCAAGGGCGTGGGAGGTGTATGGTGTGGGCAGTGGGGCAGGGGTTATATGTTGAGGAGAGGAGGGAGCGAGAGGAAGGAGGGAGGAGGAGAGGAGGAGGGAGGAGTGAGGAGGGAGGGAGGAGGAGGAGAAGGAGTGGGAGGAATGAAGGAGGGAGGCACATCTCTGGTGGTCGCGGGAGCCAGGCGCTACTAAATATTCAGTTGTTCTCTGAGGTTATCATTGCTATTATTATTAAGAAAGGATCTGAATTACATAGTAGATTTGGGAACGAATTATCATTACGACTTACTCTTGATAATTGTGCTACCAACTGAATTTATAAATAATAATAATAATAATAATAAATATATCATTTTATCCTATTGTGAAAAAATACCATTATTCAGTAACAAAACTTTCTTTCGATATACAAAATATATAAACTACCTCAAAGTAAAATTTATATAATATTATCAGTATAAGTTTCTCGTAAACTCCATTATCAACCTCAGAAGTTCAAGACAAAAAAATATTTCCTCCATAATGTAAAAACGTAAATTTTCCCCCGTTACAGGCCGTGAATTAAGCAATGAGTCAAACAGACCGTCGTCTATTATTAGTGAGACTCATTAATTAACCAGGTGCCGTACAGGTGAGTGAGGCTTTGTGTTGATACGGATTCATGAGCGATTTATGTACCTGTGTATGGAGTTATTTTATGTTGCTGTTTATTGTTATGAAGCTTCATTGGCTCGAAGCTTCATTGTTCGGATATATTTATTAGGTTTAGTAGTTTATTGATCTGAAGGTTCATTGTTCAGAGAGAATATTGGTTCATTCATAACGTAACGTAACTTAACCTAACCTTCAGTGAGCAATGTTATCATGTTAAAGAAAAATCCTTGGTTATTATTTGGTTTTAGGTTAGGTTCCGTTCCGTTCCGTTAGCTTTTGCATGTTTTTGCCCCGCATTTCCCTCTGTTAGAAACCTTTGCCCACTTTATGTGATCAAACACCAATATAGAGTTGCGTGTTGGTCACTACCGAATATTGACCCAATCCTTTGTGTGTTGTGTGTATTTAACTACCTGTCAATCAACAAGCTTATCCATTTGTTGTGCATGGTTGTTAGTTTGGTGCGCGTGTTAATTTTATCTTTCTAAATGAACTTCCACGTATTATGTAAATAAATAACAGCATTATCTTCACTATCCCGTTACATGTACATATCATTAACATTCTTAACGTAATAATAGTCATAGCAACAGCAATATGTTTATTCAACCCTGCAATAAATTATGAAGATTTTTCACAACAATTTGATATCTTTAAAATGTTTCCTGTGATGTAAGGAATAAGAGGACCAAAGGTGCTTAGTAAGAGGCATCTCGAGACAGACACCCCCCACACACCCCCCCCACACACCCCCACACCCCCCACACACACACACCCCACACACACCCCCCCACACACACCCCCCACACACACCCCCCACACACACCCCACACACACACCCCCCACACACACCCCCCCACACACACCCACCCCACACACACCCCACACACACCCCCCCACACACACACCCCCACACACACCCCCACACACACACCCCCACACCCCCACACACACCCTGAAATACTAAGGGTTAGTGATGGTTGAGGAGCATTTAAAGCACCAGATGAGACAAGGAAACAAGGAGATTGCTTCCCACATGTGGAGTCTGTTTTTCTAAGTAATAACCATCGAAGAGTAGGCTCAGAGGATGTTATTTTAGCTGTGAGATGGAACACTGAATATTGAAGGGCTTGAGAATCTTGGGTGGTCAGGGAAAATCTTGGATGGTCAGGGAAAATCTTGGATGGTCAGAGGAAATCTTGGATGGTCAGGGGAAATCTTGGATAGTCAGGGGAAAATCTTAGATGGTCAGGGAAAATCTTGGATAATCAGGGGAAATCTTGGATGGTCAGGGGAAAATCTTGGATGGTCAGGGGAAAATCTTGGATGGTCAGAGGAAATCTTGGATGGTCAGGGGAAAATCTTGGATGATCAGGGGAAAATCTTGGATGGTCAGGGGAAAATCTTGGATGATCAGGGGAAATCTTGGATGGTCAGGGGAAAATCTTGGATGGTCAGGGGAAAATCTTGGATGGTCAGGGGAAAATCTTGGATGATCAGGGAAAATCTTGGATGGTCAGAGGAAAATCTTGGATGGTCAGAGGAATATCGCAAAAGACCAATTTTTTTCAATATTCCAAAAAACATTTAGATGTGATGACGTAACCACACCCAAATTCAATAATATTCGTAGGTTAAATCTTCTTCCCTCAATTTACTATAACAAGATGAAGGTGAAACTGGTCTGATACTCTACTTCAACTGTAGGCTTAACTGTACCTATATTTAAAATGCTTTGAATATCTGGGTTAGGTTCGGTTAACAACTACTCAAGTCCGTTCGCCTCTCCCTCTGAACCACGAACCCCCGAGAGATTCAGACTCATGGACCCAAAGCGCAGTTGACTCATTCATTATTCTATCTATAAATGCTTCGGGTTCACGAGTCTGAATCTCTTGGGGGTTCGTGGTTCAGAGGGAGAGACGTCCAACAGGACTTTATTTGTTGACTGTATATATTTGATCTGAGCAGCGGCAGTAGTATCTTGTCATCTCTTAGTACAGCTCTGGCATGTTGACTTTGTTGGTCCTTATCATCAAAATATGTCTATCATTACGATCGTTGAGGGTCGTTAGGTGAACCATTAAGCTCAGTACTTCTACCAATGAGGATGTTTGGGTAAAATACACATAGCCACCAATAGGAAGGTTGGGACTCAATATTTCTACCAATAGGGAGGCTGGAGGTCAGTATTTCTACCAATAGGGAGGTTGGAATATGTCCACCAATAGAAGGGTTGGGGATCAATATTTTGACCAATAGGAATATTTAGATCAAATTTTCCACCAATAGGAGTGCTTACCAGTCTGTTTCACTCACTCTACACTCCAAAACTCCTCCTAATTACCCCACAATTTGAATTCCTTAAACTGGTACATTATTTACACAATAGGACCCACAAAAGACTCGTAAACCTTTTAATAATGATCATCGGGGAAACGTGAACAACATACAAGTGTGTGTGTGTGTGTGTGTGTGTGCGTGTGTGTGCGCGCGTGTGTGAGTGTGTGTGCGTGTGTGTGTGTGCGTGCGTGTGTGTGTGTGTGTGTGTGTGTGTGTGTGTGTGTGTGTAAACAGATGCAAACTCATGCCATTATCCAGTTAACATCACCTAATTATCACCCCATTGGCCTGTAATACTCACAAAGCAGCCATTGCTTACGTCACTAATCCACCTACTTGACTGTTTATCATATTAACGTCAGAAATATTCATACGAGGGATTTAACACCTTACTCACACATACACTTACTCACATACACTTACTCATACATACCTTACTCACATACTTACTCACACATACACTTACTCCTTACATACACTTACTCACACTACCTTACTCACATACCTTACTCACACATACGCCACTCACACATACACTTACTCATACACACACACTTACTCATACATACACTTACTCACACATACACTTACTCACACATACACTTACTCACACATACACTTACTCACACATACACTTACTCACACATACACTTACTCACACATACACTTACTCACACATACACTTACTCACACATACACTTACAGTAAAACAATAATCAGAAATCCTCAATTAAAATAATGATTGTGAAATATTAATCGTATAATTTAATTTAATTTAGTTATAGTTTAATTATATTGATGTAGCTTAGTTATAGTTTAATGCATAATTATATAAAGTTATTAAAGAAATTCTAAATAGTTTGGGATATTATGTTGATATGGTAATATTATAATGGTAATGTTAGTCTGAATTGAATATATTTTATCATGATATATTCAGTTTAAAGTAACTTATATTTGTCAGTCAAGGAGGAGATAAGTTTAGGTACAGTAAAACCTC
Source organism: Homarus americanus (assembly GCF_018991925.1). Taxonomy (NCBI): domain Eukaryota; kingdom Metazoa; phylum Arthropoda; class Malacostraca; order Decapoda; family Nephropidae; genus Homarus; species Homarus americanus. The sequence goes on along the minus strand of NW_024729550.1, from coordinate 105,997 downwards.
TATTTAACGGACTGAATGGAAGGAAAAGTCCGTTATATCAAGGGTCCGGTAAATATTATAATTATTAATATTTTGAATTAACTTGAATTAATTAACGATGTTTTTAATGTTTTTCGTATATTGTTTTTTATTGTATTTTAGAAATATTTTTTTTATATAATATTTTTTTAGTGTTTTTCGAATAAAATTTTGTTCATATTTTTCCCATTGATCATAAGTATTTCCCTTCACAAACGTCAACTGTTCGGTGTTTAGTTTCAGGTGAATATCAAAACACAAAATTATTTTCATATATTGAGAGAAAATAATGTTGTGTTGGTGTTATTTTAGAATAAATCGTATCGGTCATATATTTTAGGTCATGTTGTCTGTTAGTTTCTTTATTACCAAACATAAACCATAAAACAAAATCCTTTCACAATAATCAATAATTTGTACTAGGAATATATTTTTAACCTAACCTAACCTAACCTAACCTAACCTAATCTAACCTAACCTAACCTAACCTAACCTAACCAAACCTAACCTAACCTAACCTAACCTAACCTAACCTAACCTAACCTAATCTAACCTAACCTAACCTAACCTAACCTAACCAAACCTAACCTAACCTAACCAAGTAATATATACCCAACGCCCGTCTCTTTTGTTTCTATTATTAACCAACAATATATTTGTATTAATCGTTTTATGGGATTTGTTTTTTTGTGATTGTTATTTGTATTGTTACCAGTTTATTATTGTTTTTTGTTATAAATAGTATTATTATTATTATTATTATTATTATTATTATTATTATTATTATTATTATTACCAGGTGTAATCAGTCGACAGTTCTTGTATGGGAAAATATAAAATAAATAAAATAAACGAAGCACTAATGGTTCATCGGGCCCTGAAGTGTGTGTCTATTGTCCAAGAGGGCCCTGAAGTGTGTCTATTGTCCCTGAGGGCCCTGAAGTGTTGTATATATTGTTCATGAGGGCCCTGAAGTGTGTCTATTGTCCTTAGGTCCCTGAAGTGTGTGTCTATTGTCCATGAGGGCCCTGAAGTATGTCTATTGTCCATGAGGGCCCTGAAGTGTGTGTATATTGTCCATGAGGGCCCTGAAGTGTGTGTCTATTGTCCATGAGGGCCCTGAAGTGTGTGTCTATTGTCCAAGGGGGTCCTGAAGTGTGCGCATAGTGTCCTTAGGGCCCTGAAGTGCGTCCCTATTGCCCACGAGAGCCCTAAGGTAGGTAAATATATTCTTCAAGTCTCTGAAAGCATGTGTATCGTTCTTGAAAGCCCTGAAATGCGTAATCACAGTACAACTGGGCCCCACTGTTGGCATAAATAACCCATGATATCCTGTCGTGCGTATAAACGGTTCCTGAGTCCTTCCTTAGCGTGAACCTGAGTGTTGAGTCCATGAAGAGAGTCCATTTGGGACATGAAGCGAGTCTGTTTGGGCCATGAAACGAGTCCATTTGGGCCATGGGTTAAACACATGGGTTAAGAGATCTATGGTCCGAGTACGAATTAAAATTTTTCTTTGTTCCATCCCAGATAAGATTTTCCACCGCTTCACAATTACCACATAAACTCTTGGACTGTGTTCTTTTAGCTTCTCAAGAATACTGATGTTAAGTCACTCTAATCCATCACATAGTTCTTGTGTTTTCAGTAAATCCACATAAAGGTCACCCAACACACACACAGCCACACACACACACGCACAGTAGCTTGTTAAATACTTCTGGTTTAGTTCTACAGAGATTCGTAATTGATATAAAAAACACCATATACGGGTTTATTTCTCCTAAAACATAAAAAAACAATGCTTAAAAATGGCGGCTGATAAAGACAGAGACTCTCCATTAGTTAGATAAGTTCTTTCTCATTAGGTCAGAAGACAAAGGTTTTAGCGTAAGGTCCTGGTAATGTTCTCGTTATTGTATATATTTATGTTTTTGTTCATTATGGTAGATCTTAAGAACAGTTCAATACTCTCCTTTGATCAGTTGTTCATACGAGTCACACTGAAACACACATTGGGTTATGCTAGAACATTGATCTCGCTAAAGTGTACTTATAAACGCCACCACTACTTGATAATCACCGTCTTGATATCACAACTGTGTAAATAAGTGATTAAGCCAAGTGTAATCACCACCACAGATATTTAATATGACATGAGGCACATTATTAATTTTTCACGTCAATATCACTGGCCTACGGTGGTGAGTAACAGAGATAGATGGAAGGAGTGAACGACAGAAGGAACGCCTTACACTGTCACGTCTACAGGGTGTCCCCGGCGGCCACCACTGAGCCACCAGCGGCGCGGCGTGTGAGTGTACGGAGGAGCTGCTCCTCTCACGGCTTGGCCCGGGTAACTAAAGCCCACACAGCCCAGCCTGCCGCCTACCCTCACACACGGTGCCCGCTCCCTACTCCGTCCATCACCCTCCTCCCACTCTTTCCTCTTCCTCTCTCCCCTCTCGATATTCTCTTCCCCTTTTTCTCCCCTCTCTCCCTCCCTCCATCACCCTCAAGCCTGTCCACGCCATCATCCAACTCTATCATCCCCCTCCCACTCTTTCCTCTCCCCTATCGTTCCCCTTTTCCCCTCTCTCCCTCTCTTCCTCCCCCCATCACCCTCAAGCCAGCCAACTCAATCACCCTCCCCTCGCACCCTTTCCTCTTTCACCTCTATCCTCTCGATCGCCTCTTCCCTTTGTCCCTCCCTCCCTCCCTTCTTCCCTCTCTCCGTCCCCTCCTCCATTATCCTGCTCCACCCCTCCCTCTCACCTCCACCCACATTGTCTCTCACACTATTCCACCCACGTCTTCCCATGTATATTCGCCCCACCCCCCTCTCACCCTCACTCCAATACTCCACCTTTTCTCCTGTTCCTTAAAGTAATATCCTTCTGAGTTCCTTTTATGGCCAGTGATATACAGCAGTGTTCTTGATAAATGATAATAATAATAATAATAACTAACATCATCAACAATAATAATAATAATAAACAATTCCTAACTACCAAATCTATTACTAATATTATCATCTACATCATTGTTATTAATATCACCAGCACACATATATCAACACAGTAAAAGGACAATAATACTCCAACTGGCTTTAAACAACAGACTGTATCGTTATTAATACCATAATTTTTACTTATTGGCCAAATGTTGTGACACTGACGGTTTAGTTATTATTATATCATTACTCTCAGGTCATTCCCATTTACTCATTCACAGTTCATCAGGTAAAGTTAATTTCCTGGCTATTAACAAAAAAAAGACCTATTTCCTCAATTACCTTGCCTTGCCTGACCTTACCTGACCTTGCGTGACCTTGCCTTGCCTGACCTTACCTGACCTTACCTGACCTTGCGTGACCTTGCCTTGCCTGACCTTACCTGACCTTGCCTTGCCTTGCCTTGCCTTGCTCGACCTGAATGTTATTATTTTTTTTTTTATATGCTTTGAACAATTTATCTACCTGAGGGGGGGTGGATAGAGGCTTAGGGGAAGTTTCTTTTTAAGGAATGCAGTAGTGGGAAGGAAGGGTGAGAGAGGGGCAAGAGAAGGGCAAGGGAGGGGTAAGAAAAGGGCAAGGGAGGGTCAAGAAAGGGCAAGAAGGGGACAAAAAGGGCAAGAGAGAGAGAGAGAGAGAGAGACAAGAAGGGCAATATTGGGGCAAGAGAAGGCGGGCAAGAAGGGCAAGTGAGGATAAAACCAATAGGAAGATCATTCACTTAACACGGGGAAGAACAGAATGCCATTTCACCTGGAGAATTCTGTGAGAAAATTCAGGTTTTGGGGAGAGAGAGAGAGAGAGAGGTGACCTAGGAACATGATAGGCATAGAGAGAGGGAGGAAGAAAGATGAATAGAGTGAAAGGAAAGGTGAATGAAAGGAGAAGAGGAGAGGTGAGGATAAGAGTAAAGGAAAGGTAAATTTATATTATACACAAAACTCATAGAAGAAACGTGACTAAACAAGACACAAACACAAAACTCGCGTAAAAAAGAAAATAAATCAATATTAAACGTAAACAAGACGATAAAGTTCCTGGTAGAAAGATTGAACGTATTGGAACTTTGTCGAACAGTTCACAACCCTACACGTAAGATCAGAGAGAGAGAGAGAGAGAGAGAGAGAGAGAGAGAGAAACTTAAGCTGGTAAAGATATTTTAGTGTCAGTCTATCATCCTACACCCTGTAAATCTATCATCCTACACCCTGTAAATCTATCATCCTACACCCTGTAAATCTATCATCCTACACCCTGTAAATATATCATCCTACACCCTGTAAATCTATCATCCTACACCCTGTAAATCTATCATCCTACACCCTGTAAATCTATCATAATAGAGCCACAAAATCCTACACCAGAAACCATCCTTGAAGTATTGAGGTAAGGATGGCGGCAGACCATTCTTCCTAGACCTTACTGACGTCATTTCGTAAATTGACGGCACTAAGGAGAGCCAGCGGGCGTGTATCATCCTGTCTTGACGTCACAATAGGATTTTGGGAGGGGTAAGTCTTTGAGTCTGGGTGATGACGTCATTGGTCTTATTTGGTGATGACGTCAGTGTTTTTCCTATTTAATGATGACGTCAGTGTTTTTCCTATTTGGTGATGACGTCAGTGTTCTTCCTATTTGATGGTGACGTCAGTGTTCTTCCTATTACTTGTGTTAAAACCTGTGAAGAAGAAAAATTAATATGTCTAAAATAGGATCTGATGATTATATGTGAATGGTGAATTACTAATGGTTAAGGGTGAACGGTTAAGGGTGAACGGTTAAGGGTGTACGGTTAATGGCTAATGGTTAAGAGTGAATGGTTAATAAATACATTGAATTTAGTGAGTTGTATTCAAGGGGATTTGGTTCAGGGATTCGAGCATCGTATTTCTAAGGGGTGAGCTTGATCCCCTGAAAGCCCTTAAGGAGATAGTTGAGACAGTAAGGGGGATACACAGAGGGGGGAGGGAGGGCAAGGGGAGGGGGTGTTATGTGGTGTGTTGAGGGTGAAGGAAAGTGGGGGTCGTGTTTGTAGGAATTACCTGTTTGTATGTACTCAGTGTTTGTGTCCCCGTGTTCTACCCACACACACACACACACACACACACACACACACACACACACACACACACACACACACACACACACACACACACACACACACACACACACACACACACATTTTCCAATAAGAAATACGAATGAAGACAGGTAATGAAGGCACACCTCAAACTAACCTTCAATATGATCATGAATCAAGGAGAAGTTTTCAGATCCTCGACACAACCAATAAAAACTCATCTTAACTCAACAGCTTCACTTCAATGACACATCTCAACACTGATAAAAAAAATACACAAATATAAATCTCCGCTAACGACCGACCCTCAGGTAAAAGTCGCAAGGTAATTACAGGTGTGAAACAGAGAAAACAAGTAATCATAGAGTATCTCAGAAGACACAGAAGTAGAAACAAGCACCTAACAAGCAAAAATCACCAGGTACATAACAAGCACAAACACCTAATAGAGAGTCTGTGAGAACGTCGAGTATGTCTTCACCAACGAGGAATAACAAAGGTGAGGCTGAAGGAAGGTTGTGTCTGGTCGAGGTGTTTCTCTGCCTTATGTCGCCCACCACACCTGAGGTCACTATCCCTTCCCTTACTCACTTACTCACTCCTTCACTCCCTCACTCCTTCACTCCCTCACTCCTTCACTCTCCTTCACTCTCCTTCACTCCCTCACTCCTTTACTTCCTTACCATCCTTACCACCTTCCTTCTCTACATCCATACTCCCTCACTACTCCCTCAATATCCATATTCTGTTTACTCCACCCTCCATCATTCTCCTCCACACCTACACTCTTCTCCCTCCTTCCTTCACCACCCACACTCTTCTCCCTCCTTCCTTCACCACCCACCTCTTCTCCTCCTTCCTTCACCACCCACACTCTCCTCCCTCCCTCCTTCTCACCGATCCCGTTCCTGTCTCCCTATCTTTTCTCCTCTCTTCCTACGGTCCCTCTTTTTCTTCCTCCTTCGCTAATCTTCTTCTTGTCTCTCTCTCTCTCTCTCTCTCTCTCTTCATTTTCTTCCGTCTTAGCTAATTCTCTCCCCCTCTCTCTCTCTCTCTCTCTCTCTCTCTCTCTCTCTCTCTCTAATGTCCTTTTGTATGTAATGTATATAATGTATGTATGTATGTATGTATGTAATGTATGTAATGTATGTAATGTATGTATGTATGTATGTATGTATGTATGATATAACATGTTTAAAACGCAAATGCTTCGTAATATACTTCAAATAGGAGTGATACCGCCCATAATAGGTTAGGTTCGGTTAGGTTAGGTTAGGTTAGGTTAGGTTAGGTTAGGTTAGGTTAGGTTGTTGGTTAGGTTGTTGGTTGGGGTAGGTGGTTGTTGGTTGTTTTGTTGGTTGTTAGGTTAGGTTAGGTTGTAGTTGGTTGGCGGTTAGGTTAGGTTAAGTTAAGTTAAGTGCTTATACTAATTGACACCCACTTTACATGTGTCGTCATCAGCAACACATCATCAGACTTTACGCCGCAGTAAAATTATAATGAAACAGATGTGATGGTCTGATTAGCATATAACATTTCCTGCCATTTTCTTGGGTGGTAGCAGCTGTGTCCGAGGCATTATTAAACCCGTGTGTGTGTGTGTGTGTGTGTGTGTGTGTGTGTGTGTGTGTGTGTGTGTGTGTGTGTGTGTGTGTGTGTGTGTGTGTGTGTGTGTGTGAACAAATAAAAAGAGTTAAGTTTCCAAGGTATATATTTTGTGTGTAAATTCCATCATTAAACAATATTTGACTAACGAATATAATTTTATGTATCTTTCAACTGAAGTGATGAAGTGTTTGTGTGTACGGGTATTTATTATTGAGAAAAATCAAATATACCGTGAATTTCTACATTGAACTTCACAGTGGCCAGACATAGCTTCCCTCCCTCCCCGGCACACACACACACACACACACCCTCACCCACACACACACACACACACACACACACACACCCACACACACACACACACACACACACACACACACACACACACACCTCCACCACACACACACACACACACACACACACACACACACACACACTCACCACACACACACACACACACACACACACACACACACACACACACACTCACACCTCACACTCACACACACACTACACCACACACACACACCACACACACACACACCTCAACAAACAGTACCTTCCATCACTCACCAAAAAAGAAAAATAAAAGCTAGCGACTCCTCGTAATGGAACTGGCTGCTGCATCAGTTTTCATGGAAGCTGAAATTGTGGCTTTGCAGGTGAGATAGATATGCAGGAGAGAGAGAGAGAGAGAGAGAGAGAGAGAGAGAGAGAGTACTGTAAATATTTCCATTGGTGGATATCATGCTACGAACATCGATACCTTGGTACTTTTATCATGACCAATCACTAATGGTTGAGAAGGATGATTATACAAGAAAAACTTAAAATTTACACAGATTATAGAGAGGTTCACGTTGAGTCGGCAATTAGTTAAGCTTTTCTTCAGCTTTGGGAGATTAGAATCAAGCCTCTGTGTTGTTTGGGAGATAATGAATGATTTTGGTCCTAACTGATGGTGTGTTTGTGTGTGCTGTACACTTCGTTGGTCACACACACACACACACACACACACACACACACACGGAGGCACTGCTGTGGCTATAAGACGGGAGCCACCTAGATGATTAATTAATGTCTGATGGGGTAGACGGTGCGCGTCGCTCTCCTTAATACAGGCAGCAGGTGGTGTGTGTGTGTGTGTGTGTGTGTGGTGTGTGTGTGTGTGTGTGTGTGTGGTTAGATGTGTGTGTGTGTGTGTGTGTGTGTGTGTGTGTGTGTTCTAACGCTCGTCACTTAGGAGATACCAGCCGGACTATGATCTCCTCAGCTGGTCTCCTGGGTGAAAGATCCTCTGACCAGGTGTGTGTATCATCACCAGGTGTGTATCATCACCAGGTGTATCATCACCAGGTGTGTATCATCACCAGGTGTGTATCATCACCAGGTGTGTGTATCATCACCAGGTGTGTATCATCACCAGGTGTGTATCATCACCAGGTGTGATCATCACCAGGTGTAATCATCACCAGGTGTGTGTATCATCACCAGGTGTGTATATCACCAGGTACACGTAGAGACAGCTGTACAGTGATTGCAATCTTGATGGAGGTTCAGGTAGCTGAGAGTCAGACAGACGCCTGGGCCGCTCCGCTTAGAATAGTTACACACACACACACACACACACACACACACACACACACACACACACACACACACACATGAGCGTATGTACATTGAATATCGTAGCTATACAGTGAGTGACGCTGAAAGGAATAAGGTGAGCTTGGATGTTGGACTGATTTGGACGTGGCTGGACTGACTTGGCCTGACTT
>NW_024729550.1:57500-90000 GCF_018991925.1 Homarus americanus | reverse complement strand
CTCTGGTTGTGTTTGAGGGAAGTGTGAGGACGCATCTAAATTGGTCACTTTAGTTAAGGCAGAAAGTTAGCTTCGAAAATGGCCTCCAATTTGTACACTGATACTTAAACACCTTTATAAGTTAGAGAAGAAAATTATCCTAGAGAATTATTTTGAATTTAGGCTTTGAATTATTTTAATGATCTTTGAAAAACTTAATAATTATTTTTTTATCAGTAAGTTTAATAGTTTTAACGAAGGATATTAAGTGAGATTAGAACCAGTAGGATTTTATGACAGGGGATTTTGTTAGGTGATAGAGTTACGTTGTACTGAAAGAGGGAAAATAGTTTTAGTCCCGGGCTTAATAACCAGATAAAAGAATCATTTTTTTTTTCATTTTTTTTTCGGATCAGTTTAAGACCTGTGTAAACAACTATGGCAGGAACACAGAGGCTAGGAAAAAAGCTTAATCCGTTCGCTGGACACACACACACACACACACACAGACAGACAGACTGGGGGTTGGTGTGTGTGTGTGTGTGTGTGTGTGTGTGGTGATACTCTTATTGTGGTGTAAATGATCCTGTCTCCAAAACCCACGAACATGTGTACTGGGTCGGGAAACTGAACCATCTCTTCCCAGAATATCATCGTGTAGCCTTTTAAGCATCATGGATCTTTGTTATTGTTAATGTGCCGTTGTTGTTCTTTGTCCTTGTCACCAACACCTGGGCCTGAGGGAGAGTCTGTCTGTCTGTGTGTCTGTCTGTCTGTCTGTCTGTCTGTCTGTCTGTCTGTCTGTCTGTCTGTCTGTCTGTCCGTATTAGTTATCTGCAAGGCTGGTACATATAACGGACCCTCGATATAACTCGCCTTCATGCCCATATAGTTAGTAAGATGTGGGTTTTACATATAACGGATCCTCGATATAATGGACTTATACATATAATGAAACCTCCACATAACGGATTTTTCTCTATATATAATCCGTTAAATAGAGGTTTCAATGTACGTAGGTGATTAGTGACGTCAATGTGTAAACAGTTTATCTTCTTGACATCGTGTGAACCGCTGTCTCCCGTTCTCTCCCGTCCTCTCCCGTCCTCTCCCGTCCTCTCCCGTCCTCTCCCGTCCTCTCCTGTCCTCTCCCGTCCTCTCCCGTCCTCTCCCGTCCTCTCCCGTCCTCTCCCGTCCTCTCCCATCCTCTCCCGTCCTCTCCCATTCTCTCCATCCTCCTCCTCCCGTCCTCTCCCGTCCTCTCCTGTCTCCCGTCCTCTCCCGTCCTCTCCCGTCCTCTCCCGTCCTCTCCCGTCCTCTCCTGTCCTCTCCCGTCCTCTCCCGTCCTCTCCCGTCCTCTCCCGTCCTCTCCTCTTTCAGCGTTACCAGTGACACCGTCTGCTACTCCTTGGGGAAATTAAGACAGGAAATGAACTGTGTAATTTAGAAGCGACGTTGGCGACAGTGTGTGGGTGGGTGTGGGTGTGGGTGTGGGTGTTGAGAGGCGATGCATGTTGTTGTTGTTGTTGTCTATTCATTAACACTGTAATAATACCAGGTGTGATGACCAATACTCCACTCTTTTGTTACCTGGATGACACCTTAATGACTCGTAATAAAGGAAATATCTTGATATAACTCCCAAGATTCCATTTATAGAAACAGAATTAAATAGAAATATCAAAAGAGACAATTTAATGAGTTTTTAGGGAATATAATATATTAGTTATGTAAATAGAAACATACAATTTCCTTACAGTTAAACGAGGAATTATTAAAGTTAAAAATAAAATAGATGTTTGCCAAAATAGATATGTCCAGCTGGATAGATACTAGATAGGGACACGCCAGCTGGACATCTGCCAACTGGACACCTGCCAACTGGGTACACGCCAGGTAAGTACACAACACCTCGACCGTGAGCACTGTAGGGCGGCCAGAGAGACCCCCGTCAGGAGAGCTATTGTTAAGATGATACAAATGCCTGGGGAAGGTAGACTGGTATTCTCAAACACCCGCCTTTCTTCTTCTTCCCCTTCACCTCTTGCTCTTCCTCCCCTCCTGCCTCCTGGTCATCCTCCTCCCCCTCTCTTTCCTCCCAGAATGCTCTCTTCTCTCACTCTCTTCCTATCTTGGCTCCTCCCCCAATCGTTTCTGTCATAAAGTTTTCCCCTCACTCGCTTCCCTAGGAACCCTTGTTCTCTCACCAATTGATTCTCTCTCTCTCTCTCTCTCTCTCTCAAGATAGACAGAGCGATACAGAATAGCTAATATAAAAGTATATAGACAGACAGAGACAGACAGACAGAGAGACAGAGACTCCACCACACAGGAAGGCCTTAATGTGAAGCAGGAAGCACCAACACTGCAGTAATGTCAACCAGTTTACCACATTCCAGTGTTTTATTGAGGTGTGATCATCGCTGACTTACGTGGCCACGGTGATAGAGATATATTTCTATAGTGATTTAGTAACAGCGTTCGTTTTATATCCAGTTATTGTTAAAACTTGGTGTTGATAGTTGTGGTGGTGGTTGTGTTGGTGGTGGTGGTGTTGGTGGTGGTGGTGGTGTTGGTGATGATGGTGGTGGTGAGGATGGTGGTTATGTTGACGATAGTGATGGTAATGTTCTCATCCCTTTCCTCCCCCCTCTCTATCTCCCTCTCTTCTCTCCCTCCCCCCTTCTCTCCCCCTCCCTCCCCCTACCTCTCCCATACTCATTCCCTCTAGTCAAGTGAGCTAGAAGACGAAAAATAAAAAAAAATAAAATAAAAATTATCTCGTACGGTATTAAGTTGGGCCAAAGTGAATTAGCTTTCTCTCATGGGAAAGTTTGGTCTTGGGAGACGACAAGTTACCTGGGTGAGGGAAAGCTGGACAAAGAGTCACTGCTGAAAAGAAAGTTCTGGTCGCCGTGGGTGTACAGAGGGAAGGAAAGTTGAAGGATTTAGTGAAGTAGAGTTGCTGACCTTTCACTGTGGTGTGTGTGTGTGTGTGTGTGTGTGTGTGTGTGTGTGTGTGTGTGTGTGTGTGTGTGTGTGTGTGTGAGTGTGTGTGTGTGTGTGTGTGTGTGTGTGTGTGTGTGTGTGTGTGTGTGTGTGAGTGTGTGTGCGTGTGTGTGTGTGTGAGTGTGTGCGTGTGTGCGTGTGTGTGTGTGTGAGGTGTGTGTGTGTGCGCCATCATCCCGCCCTCCTAGCTCGGTCTACTGCCAGGGTTTACATCCAACATAAACGAAGCTGATATTCCACCTCGGTATTGTGTGTCCTCTGGCTCTCTCGTTCATCACCCTCGTCTTCACGTTCTCTCGCTCTCTCATTCATCACCCTCGTCTTCACGTTCTCTCGCTCTCTCATTCATCACCCTCGTCTTCACGTTCTCTCGCTCTCTCATTCATCACCCTCGTCTTCACGTTCTCTCGCTCTCTCATTCATCACCCTCGTCTTCACGGTCTCTCGCCCTCTCATTCATCACCCTCATCTTCACGTTCTCTCGCTCTCTCATTCATCACCCTCGTCTTCACGTTCTCTCGCTCTCTCATTCATCACCCTCGTCTTCACGGTCTTTCGCCCTCTCATTCATCACCCTCGTCGTCACGTTCTCTCGCCCTCTCATTCATCACCCTCGTCTTCACGGTCTCTCGTCCTCTCGTTCATCACCTTCGTCTTCACGGTCTCTCATCCTCTCGTTCATCACCCTCGTCTTCACGCTCTCTCGTCCTCTCGTTCATCATATATATTCCAACAGTCATTTATAAAACAGAGTTCAATATCTATTTTGTATTTGAATTCTTGGTAAAAAGTAGAATATTTTCACATAAGTTTCTATGATCTTTGTGAAGTTGTCTTGAGGAGTTTATTTTAAAAAGTCTCTGTCGTTTTTGCCTCAAAGTTACAAGAAAGGATTATTGGTCACATATGGGGGTCGTCTCTCTCTCCATCTCCTACAGCCTCACCTCTTTAACAAAGTCCTTCTGTAGTCCTATTTGCTCCCACCCTCCTTCCAGCTCTCCCCAGCCCCTCCTTCTGTCCACTATTCTCCCTTCTTTTAATCTCCCTGAATTTTTCTCTTCATAGCTGTGAACAGTAAGAACATTATTTTGTCTTAAGTTCAAGGCAGGAGTTAGGAGTGTTGAGAATATTATTATTAATTTAAGAACAGTTGACGGATCACAAGATTCAGCTGACTGAGCAAGGACCAGCTGACTGAGCACAAGGACCAGCTGACTGACCACAAGGGCCAGCTGACTGAGCAAGGATCACCAGCAAGATCCAACTGCTATTTCATACAACATTTGGTCCTTCCTCCTCTTGGTGCTGCTGGGAATGGGAATATTCCAGCTGAAGGAGAGACCATGCTCTATTCCCAATACGGGTCTGCTGGGAATTATTGTGTCTTGTCCATTTATGCATCTCGCAGCAGAGGGAGGCTGGCCGTGCTGCGGAGTTGTGAGACTAGGAGACCACGGAGGGGAGACTCAAGTATTATTCCATGCTGTCTGTCTGTCTTATGAGAAGTTGTGATTGGCAATATATCTCAGACCAGGAGGTTGTGATGTAAATTATAACCTTGAATATAACCTGGTGACCTGAGGCGTGAACTAGATTATGACTTGGTGACCTCAATTATGACCTCTAGTATGACCTGGTGACCTGAAGTATGGCTTCATATTTGACCTGCTGATGAAGGGTTTAAAAATATCTCTGAATATCTTGTATTTATGTCAGTCAGTCATTCAGAAACCAGTCAATCAGTCCTTCCAGAGCAGTCAGTCATTTCAAGGTCATTTCATCATGCATTTTAAAGTCAGTTCGGATTTGTATTCATATAGCTGCCTCGTGTAGCTGCGAACACACACACACACACACACACACACACACACACACACACACACACACACACACACACACACACACACACACACACACACACACACACACACACACAGGGGATTCTCTAAGGGGGGCGGTGTGAAAGAGGATGAGAAGACGGAGGAAGAGGAAGGAGGAACGAGAAGGAGGTAGAATGAGGAGGAGGAACGAAAAGGAAGAGAAAGGAGGAGAAAGAAGAGAATAGGGAGAAGGAGTAGGTGCAGAGAAAGGTTTCCATCAGTTGTAACACCATTAAGGGGCGGCGGGGGGTGGGGGGGTACATCGTTTTTGCTGTCAGTTTCCTCTTATCTACTCGCTTGAGGTCTTAGGAGATGATGGATGGGTGAATAGGGAGAGAGAGAGACCCTTCAGTGGTGGTGAGAGGTACATGATTAAGTTACCTGGAAGACGTAGAGGTTTTGAGCTCCCAAAGACGCTTTGTTGTGAAATAATATACCCTACACACACACACACACAACACCCCACACAACACCCCACACAACACACACCAACCACCCACACAACACCCCCACACAACACACACACCAACCACCCACACAACACACCCCCACACAATACCACCCCACAACACCACCCCACAGCCCCCACCCCACAGCACACCCCACACCCCCCCACCCCACACCCCCCACCCCCACACCCCCCCCACCCCCACCCCATCCCCGAACACACACACACAGCTGTCCAGAAGTGTACACACGGCCCTCCAGAGTATAATACTGTGGCTTGATTACACTGACGTCGCCAACCCGAACACATAACATAAGATGGAAACCTGATCTTATTCTCCCGAACAAAACTTATAACGAGCAGAGTTCCCGGCCGGTAAATGAGGGGCATCGTATAGTGAGGCATAGTGAGGCATAGTGAGGCATCGTATAGTGAGGTACAGTGAGGCATAGTGAGGCATCGTATAGTGAGACATAGTGAGGCATAGTGAGGCATCGTATAGTGAGGTATAGTGAGGCATCGTATAGTGAGGCATAGTGAGGTATAGTGAGGCATCGTATAGTGAGGCATCGTATAGTGAGTGGAGAAAGTCCTCATGGTAATATAGAGGATACACACACACACACACACACATACACACACACACACACACACACACCCACACACACACCCACACACACACACACACACACACACACACACACATCTTCCTCAGCTATAAAACAAACTCTCTTGCCGACATGATAGATGATTCGGGTGACCGATGGTTGTTTTATCATTCTCATCACGCCGCCTCCACTCATGAGGGAGAGAGGAAGAGGGAAAAGGAACGAAGAGGAAGTGCAAGGAGTATAACAGGTAGAATGGGAAGAGAGGGAGAGAGAGAGACAGATGGACCGACAAAGAGACAGACAGACAGACGGCTCGACAAAGAGACAGACAGACAGACGGCTCGACAAAGAGACAGACAGACAGACGGACCGACAAAGAGACAGACAGACGGACGGACCGATAAAGAGACAGACAGACACATAAGAGAATAATAAAAGAACAGCTGTTGGAGGAGGACCTGGTCTTATACTCCCAGCGTCAAGGAGGAGGTAGACTATAGGGTATACAGACTCCCTCAACTAACTAATATTAACCCACGTCCTCAGCACGGGTCCGTGTTCCTCTAATGTATTTATAAGGTCACCTAAGTTTGGGATTACGTCCAACTCAGGTGACCCCCTTAACTGTGTGGTTATGTGTTGTGAATTGTTATTTTATGAGTGTGATTGACGTAGTTAATTATGGTGATTTAGTTTTTATTTATATTCGTGTTGGTGGTAGACGTAGTTATGTATGTACAGGTTATAATATTAGTACACACAGACACACACACACACACACACACACACACACAGACCCAGGGACAAAACAGTAAGGCGTCTTAACTTAAGCCATCCTGTGGTTGAAGTTAGTTACCAAGTTTATCATGAGTCAGTGTTGCCAGATCAAGGTGTTGTTGTTACTCTCTCAACCTTGCTGTAATCACAACCACCAAGGAACTTCAATTTATTCTTTATTCCTCACAAATTTGTTATTTTAGTAAGATTAATTTTTTCATCATTTTAGTAATACATATTAATTATTTCATTATTTTAGTAAGACATATTAATTATTTCGTTATTTTAGTAAGACATTAATTATTTCATTATTTTTGTAAGACATTAATTTTCTCATTATTTTCGTAAGACATATTAATTATTTCATCATTTTGGTAAGACATATGGCTGAATTATTATCATGTCTATCTTTCTTCATAACTAGTATATTATCTCGCATGCCTCACACAACTCATGAAAAATGCACCACTCATTAGCCGGAGCTTCATTTGCATAAGACTAGTCAGAATATTCACCAACATCTTACTAAGGAACCGGACTAACATTCTTTCATTATATAATATCTCTGGGGAATACGCTTCTCTTTTGTCTCTGTATAATGAACACTTATTTACGTATGATGAACGTGTGTGTTGCGAGGATGTATGTGTGTGTGTATGATGAACACCTGTGGTAATTATACAGCCTCATTAACCTTATGCGTTTACCTGACTTATCTATCACAAGGGACGAACAGCAATCCTCCCCTGTCACCTGTCGTAAGTGAAACGTCTTCTCTTTCCACCATAACAGAGGGAGATCTGAACCACTCGTCCAGAAACACACTTAAATGTAATAACTTGGTCTATCGTGTGTTAGTCAGGCTGCCATACCACGAAGCTCATAAAACAACAACAAAAACACCCCATGGAAAAAAATACACGTAGGACACACACACACACACACACACACACACACACACACACACACACACACACACTCACTGAACCTCTCATTTATGACAAAAACGTAATCAACCAAGATTATCTGAGCTATTAGTAATAATCCCTAACTCATCCACTTCCTCCTACAGTCATTACCTCCGTGAAATTTGATTAGACTGTGACTAACTGTGACTGATATTGAGAAAGTAATTTGTCTTCTAGGTTTACAGACAGACATTTAGACGTGGCTGTATACATGATCGCTAGAGCCTTTAAAGTGAGGAGGTAGGGGATAAATGCCTCTGTGGATCTGTTCAGTGTTAAGTCAGAAATGTATTGAAAGTCGAGGGTAAGGGCAGGGAGTGTGATGACCATTAGGAGATGAAGGTCCTACTTGTCTGGCTTAATCTTCATCCACCTCTCTCTCTCTCTCACTAATATCATCCCTAGTCACTATTCATTACCTCTCCTTTATCCCTTCCACATCTTCCCTTGGTTCCTCTCTTTCTCTCTCTGACTTTTCCTCCTTACCGTCTCATTACACCCTCAGACACTCTCTCCCTCCTTCAGGCAGTTCTCCAGCCCTACTTACCTCAATTAAATCTCTACCTTTCCCCTCAGAATCATCCTAATAACCCGAGTCATTTTTGAAACTCACGTGATATAGATTGGCATAATCATCTCCATGGTTTATAGTGAAAGTCTACGGACAAGACTATCCATATTTCACTTACTCTTCCCCTTGTTATTTTTTTCAATTATTTTTCAATTTATTAATGATTTTTTCTTCCTATATATATTTTGATACCGTTAAGATAATTAATAGACACTGTTGGTTTTTATCAATTGAATGTAATATTATACAAGTGTCTAGTGGAATATTGCGAAATTGAGAAATAGTAAAATATCTGAACTCAATGGAAATCCAGCGATATCTTGTCGAAAATTAATAGAATATGACTGTCTGTCCCGTAAGGAATTTTCTCCAACTAATGTTACTCTATTGTCATAGGTTCAGCTGAAGTGTAATTTACATAACATTACGAGCCAACGAGTCTTTGTCAAGATGTAATATCGAAACGTAATATTTTACCCGGCCGAGTAATGAAACATTCCTAAAACAATATTGCAATTTTCCACCACAAATTTAGACGCGTAATGTGATACAATATAAATCAATGACTCAGAACCCAGCTGGTCGAGGTGTGTGAGACAATAGTGAACATAATGATTAAAGAGAGAGAGAGAGAGACACAGTGAGCTATTTCCATTTCCCTTGAAGCTGTGAATTATACCAACGTTACCCTAGAGTGCGAAATCAAAGCTAGAGTACAGCTTAGAATACAGCTTAGAGTACAGTTTAGAGTACAATTTGAGTCCATGTGTCTAAAAGTTGCTGTTATCTATTATACAGTTAATGTCGCTTCACCCTGAAGGTTACTGTAGCGACTGTATCTTTTAACCAACGGCCACTATAACAACTAAGGGGAGTTACTCTGTTATAGGGATTTATATAACACTTCAGGTGTGTGTTAATTAATACCTATGTTGATGTTGTTATTGTTGTTAGTGATGTTGTTGATGGTTATGTTGGCTTGTTCTACAGGAGTCTCTTCTCTCTATCTCTCTCTTTTGTTTCATCAATTTCTCTCTACCTACCTATCTATCTTTTCTTTCTTCCTATCCATATCTCCTTCTTTCTTTTCTCTCTCTCTCTCATTATCTAACTATCATACGTCATATCATACTGATCAACAATATCTAAACCAACAATTAATATTCTTAGGCAAAGATATCTCAAAATACGTTCTTGTCTTTATAATACACAAAACATTTATTGCGCCGACTATTTCTGTCACATAAAACAGCCACATCACAGCGGTGGCCAGGGCGAACAATAGAGTTAAGGATCTTTTGTAATTATTTAAGTTGTCAATTACTGCCTGTGAAAATTTTATCCCACGTGAAAAAAGGTTAAGTGTCTACCATGTGTGTGGTCTTTCAGGAAATCTAGTGAAAATGTTCTATCATATTTACATCAACAAACTCCTGTCAACAATACTTTTGCTTTTCGATAAATTCTATAAAATATAACTTGAAAATATAACAATGAATTGGTAGTTATTTTAGGTATATAACATCACCTTGACTATATAATTACAAGAGTTTTAATACTGAAATCCTTAACGAACGAGTATATAAGACAACATGGGGAAAGTAAGTAGTGACTATGTTAAATAATTCTCAGGGATTTCCAGGAAGGTGTGTGTGTGTGTGTGTGTGTGTGTGTGTGTGTGTGTGTGTGTGTGAGGTTATTAGTGCCGCACACAGAGGGGATATTCTACATGTGTTGGTAATAAACGTCTCCTCTCATACCTCAACATGCATTACATATTTCATACTTAAAATCTTGCTTCGCTGAAACATCCTCTCTCTCTCTCTCACTCTCAATTCTCTCTATTTTATTCTCTTAATTTCTCAATTCATCCTTCTACCTTATCTCTCATCAACCTTCCTTCTCCTCTTCTTCTCTCCCTCGTGTCCCTCATCTTGTCTCCCTCATGATGGCACGACTTTCTGAACACCTGACCTTTGATGAAGAGCCAGTGACGTATTTTGATTTTTGTTTTCTAAATGACATGAAAGTTTTTGAGCAAATATCTAACAAACTTTGACGTAAATTTTCTAACCTGGGATTTTTTTTTATGCAAAGTGAAGTCTGAAGGTCGAGTGAGTTTTATGTCGAAGGGAAATAAATCCCTTTTTGAGGCTGTTTTAAACGTGGTGTGTGCGTGCGTGCGTGTATGTATGTATGTATGTATGTATGTATGTATGTATGTATGTATGTGTGGGTGTGGGTGTGTGGGTGTGGGTGTGTGGGTGGGCGGGTGTTTTAGTCAGTCTTCCATAACCTCTCCCAATACACCTCCACAACCTAACCCTCACACGGCCATTGTGAGGCTACCTACACCTTCCCAACACAACGTCACTCAACCCGAGATAAAAAAATTCCTCACACGATAAGATTCACGAATTTGTTTCTTTTTACATTCATAACCAATTATAAATGTGTTGTTTTTTTGCTCAATTATTCACAATATTGGATAAATTTAGAAAAAACACAAAGAATAAACGTAAAAAGATTTATAATAGTTTTTTTGGTGAATATAGATCTATTAATATCACCACCATTTTTCACATTATTGTAAAGGAAGTGGTTTTTACGTGTTTGTGGTAGAGAGATTGAGAGTGAATATATTTATTAATGAAGAAAGTATTAGTCTATTTCGTGGGTATATATGGCACTTCTGTTCCCGTGAAGCAGTAAGATGTATTACAGAAAAAAAAATATTTATGTTGAAGTACAGTGATCATTAACTGCCAGTGATAATATTGTTTCAAACTGGAGTAGTTGTGTATGGTGCCTGATACACACTATGGCATGGTGGTCTGTCTGTCTGTCGGCCTGTCTCTGTCTCTCTCTCTCTCCTTTATTCACGAGAAAGTACTACGTCCTCTCTAAATTCTGAAAATAATTAGAACTCTTGAAGATAAACTCCTTCTGAACTCTTGGAAATATATCCCGAGTGTGTGTGGTGCGTTAACTATTGACTCAACATAACCTGAGTGTCTGGTGCATTCACTATTGTCTCACCAAGTCGATGCCTCTTTGGTGATTAGTAGAGTCTATTGATACTGTGACTCTTGTTGTCCAAAGTTATCAGAGTGAAATGTTTTCCTAGTAACATTTATTTCTCTATAGTTTTTTTTTTAATTCATATTCAGTTGGTCTATAATTCTTTAAAATCGTCGAAATGTGATAAACTTGATGGATTGATCTTGACGATGTGTGATGATCGTGGTTATTGATAAGTTGTCTGTTATAAAGGCTAAAGAAAAAGTAGTTGATGGTGAAAGTGTATTGACGGAGTTTATGTACGAGGTTGTCCCAGAAACTTAGAATGTTACAACTGAGAGAGAGAGAGAGAGAGAGAGAGAGAGAGAGAGAGAGAGAGAGAGAGAGAGAGAGAGAGAGAGAGAGAGAGAGAGAGAGAGAGAGACCAGTTTGTATTTACGACCAAAAAATTCCCTAAAGCTGAAAGTACTGTGAGGTAGGAGGGGGGGGCAATCGCGTTCCTGTTTATCGTCACCGAACTATCGTCTACCAGGCTTTTATCTTCCCTATCCACTACACCGCCGCGGCCTCCATCCTCTCACTATCTGTTCCACCCACCACACTGCCCTGTTTCACCTCTGTTCCACCCACCACACTGCCCTGTTTCACTTCTGTTTCACCCACCACACCGCCCTGTTCCACCCGCCACGCTGGTCTGTTCCACCCACCACACTGGTCTTCCACCCACCACACCGCCCTGTTCCACCCGCCACATACCATTTACTCCAGCCTAAGAACGTAAAAGGTCAAAGTCATAGTTTCCAAGAAGGACACAACCCTTGTAGATGAACTTGTGGCAACTCCTGGTAACTCTATTACCTTCCTGTTACCACCCAATAACACCACCACGGCCCCTACCAACACCACCGGCCCCTACCCTACCAACACCACCACGGCCCCTACCAACACCACCGGCCCCCTACCACCACGGCCCCTACCACACCACCACGGCCCCTACCAACACCACCACCCCCCCCCTCCCACCACGGCCCCTACCAACACCACCACACCACCACACCACGGCCCCTACCAACACCACCACGCCCCCCACCCACGGCCCCCTACCAACACCACCACGGCCCCCTACCAACACCCGATAAAACTTCCATTATTAGCCAAGATCTGATATCACAACCACCACCACCACCACCACCTCGGGTCTCGTCCAATACGGTAACACTTCCACTCTCTCTTCCACCACTGCCAACACCCAATAATCTCCACCGTATTTGCTGGCAATACTGAACAAACTTCACCGTGTTGGTGCCAACAATACACTAGAACGCTTCAAGGGTTTGTGCCAACACAACTTTAATTTGATTTTCGAAACCCATTTGACGCAACTATTGGTCCAGGGCTGCCACACAGGTCGCTGCAACAACTCATTTGAATTTGTCCTACCCTGTCGCCTGCTGCTGTGTGGTTTATAAAACTACAAGCAACAAAAGGTGTACAGTACAACTAGTCTCCCCAACGTGGCACTAGTTACACCCACTGCAGCTGAGGAAACCCATATACAGCAATTTTTAGGCCGGGCAACAGCGTCTTTACCCTCAAAAGTGATTCACAACTTGCAAACTGAGGTTGATCCGTAGGAAGTTAACACAAGCGGGAACACAGATGACGCAGAGAAAACAAGGTATACCAACCCTAATGTGTTCTGTACACCTGGAGGCAATAAACCATTATGTACTTGATAAACCATCTTGTATATATCCATCACCACACAAACTAAAAACACTCAGTTGTGTACACGAAGTCATTAAAAAAATAAGGTAACAAAAAAGGTGACTATTTATAAACGTCTCGTCAAGACCAAACAATATGGGTGGCATCAGTGAACCTTAACATACATTATTAAAGCACACACACACACACACACACACACACGGTGATCGCAATACCCTCTCTATCCTCCAAGCAAGATCTGAACACGAGAATGAATGGTATCTGAACCAACCAAATGTTTCGTCAATCTTACACGAGCTTCAATTATCCGCCATACAGTAAAACCATCCACCCGCGAAAGTAAATGACCCGCGAAAAATTAATGGAGCGCGAAAACAAAGACCGTATTTTCCCTTCACTGAAATTTAGCGTCGAAAAAACATATTTTCTTTGATCAGCGAATTGATAAGAAGTGACGGAGATATTTTCAAGTGATTAATAAGGGTTGTTAATGATCCAGGAGAGTACGTCTCAGAGTTGGTTCATTATGTTCGTGCTTTGTTTATAACGATATAACCTAATGTATTTCTTTAAGTGTGGAAATTAATATAGATCAACATAGATAAATTGTTATCCCTTAAAATATCAGATAATAAAGACGATAGATTAATTACTAAAGATTTGTAGCGACTCTTCTCGTGTCTGTCTGTCAACCAATCAGCTGCCTTGTTACAAACTGACCCTTGACCCTAGTTGCAAGCTTCCAGTCAATAGACAATAGTTACAGTGTCTCCTTAATTAATGAATTCGTTAAATAGTAATACAAGTTTGGTTTAGTGTTGAATTTAATAACTGTTTCTAAAGGCGTTAATAAAGGTTTCAATTAGGTGTTGGTTGAGATGAGAGAGAAAGATTTAAGAGGTGACAAAGATGCTGTTAGCTGTTGAATGGGCTTGTTAGGTGATGCTAGTTAAGATGCAGGTGGAGCCTTGGTGAGTGAAGGGAGGAGAGGGTGGGTGGTGAGGAGGGTAGAGGTGGATGGGAAGGATGGGGTGGAGGGGAGAAGTGGTGGGTGGCAAGATGGGGAGAAGGAGCAAGAGTGTGGGTGGCAAGGAGGAGGGGAGATTTTGCAAAGGGAAGATCGGGCAAGTTTAGTCTCTCTCTCTCTCTCTCACTACACATAGCACCTGTTAAGCATATAGAGGTCGTCGTGATAATGGGAAGATACTGGGATTATTATTGCTATCTGATAATTTTAAATATTAACCTCATAAATATCCAACCTTAGGAGATATCTTTGTAAGGATCTTTGACTTGTTATTCCATCAACAACTGTAGTATCCTGTAGGAGGTACAAAGGTAATACTTGTGATATATTTAGGAAAAAAATCGTATCAAAGAAGCAACATTGTATCGTGTGTTGAGTAGGAGGAGGTTTACATGCGTGAGAGATGGACACACACACACACACACACACACACACACACACACACACACACACACACACACACACACACACACACAGAGGTCAAATATAAATCGGAAATCAATTATCTGGTTGACGTAGGTGTTGACATTGTCCTCCGAGACATTGTTAGTGAAACCCGGGTAGTGAACACCGTAGAGTTCTATAACAATCATGCAAGTTGCCGTCAGAGATACTGGTCGAGGCGTGAGGCGAGGCGAGGCGAGGTGAGGTGAGGTGAAGTTAAGTTAGGATGTTTATATTATACAAGAGATGAGTGTAAAATGTTTACTCTTAATTTTAGAACAGAAGATAAAGTTGTGTGTGTGTGTGTGTGTGTGTGTAAGATGGAAGGATGTGGCAACTCGCGGCGGTGAGTGGTAGGCAATAACTGTTTAAATTTAATGGTGTTATGTTGTAGGCGGTGAGGTGATAGATACGGGTTATAGGTACAGGTCATAGGTATGGGTCATAGGTATGGGTCATATGTTCAGGTCATAGGTACAGGTCATAGGTTCAGGTCATAGGTTCGGGTTATAGGTTCTGGTCATATGTTATGGTTATAGGTTCAGGTCATGGGTAAAGGTCATAGGTTCAGGTCATAGGTAAAGGTCATAGGTTCAGGTCATGGGTACAGATCATAGCTTCTGGTCATAGGTACAGATACGAGACAGACCAAGGCCATGTTTGTGTACATTATATATATGAAAGACAAACTTAAAACTCTAACTAATGTATTTAAATAACAACAAGAGACATTAATATTTACACAGATCTCTTGTTTACTCCTCAGAACGGTAGGAGAGAGGGTAGGAGTTTCTTTCAGGTGAATATAATTGTCTTAAATTAACCACAATAAGATACCTGGGCGCGCCACTACCCTCTGAAGGTTTAATTAATGTCAATGACTCGCTCATTATCATTTAATATAACTCATTCGTTCGTTTATAGTGACTAATAATATGAATGTTTTATCATATTGTTTTTTTGGGTGGTCTTAGTTAAGTCTCCTTGTAGATAACCTGAGGGAATTAATTGATTTGAAATACAGGTAACGCAGGTAAGACACACACACACACACACACACACACACACACACACACACACACACACACACGTTACACCAGCCACTGAAGTCAATGCCCTTATAGAATCACCAACATGACAAAGAACACACCGGTCTGTGGTGGGTGGTGGGGAGTAGGGGATGGTGGGTTGTGAGTGATGGTGGTAGTTGGGGGTAGTGGGCTGGTGGGTAGGTACTGGCTGGTAGGGGCTGCTACACTGTTTCTGAAGAGGTCTTGTTTTAACTCCCAGCTGAGAACTCGTGAACCATTTGGGAACTTCCAGACCAACTTGTGCCCAAACTTAAACTAACTGTAGTGTTTCTTGGAAGAGCTCTTTCTTGCATACTCTGCCTTCGTCTTCACTTTGGACAATATCAACATAAATGACACACAGACACACGGATAAGATTCATACTAATATTCTAATGATGGTTCCGGAATAATCTTTATATATTTACAAAACCACAAATTCCCTTTTTATTTGTCTTTAATTAAGCTTTTATCTTTTTTTTTCCTCCCATCGTCTCAAGATTTATAACTAAAGGAAATTGTTTGGGTGAATTGTTTACTGTGATATAATTTATTACTGAAAGGGAAATAATTTAAAGTTTGGAACAACACGCTAAGTTTATGTCATATCGTTCCTCCTATTCAGCCATAATACCAAGTCATCAATACCAGCACCAACATACCATCCACCCAGGAGGACTAAGCCATACTAAATCTAGGTCACTGTCTATC
This sequence comes from Homarus americanus, assembly GCF_018991925.1. NCBI lineage: Eukaryota > Metazoa > Arthropoda > Malacostraca > Decapoda > Nephropidae > Homarus > Homarus americanus. Next base: position 73,756 of record NW_024729550.1, on the reverse strand, counting down.
AATACAATCTTGATAATCCAGTGGCCAGTGTGGTGGTATAGTAGTTACAGTGACACCTCTGTATAATGGACTTCTATTTATATATAATCCGTTACATGGGGTTTCACATCTAACAGACCCTCGATATAATGGATTTTTCCTCATCAGACAGTATAGTTCCTTAAATACAGCTTTCACTATGTCATTAACTCTACGATACAATTTTCTTCTAACTGATATTAAAACAGACAATCATCATCATTGATCAGTAGTACTCCACTCCCCCCTTCAAAAAATCCAATATCATGAATTCGTGATTGAAAAGCGAGCGACTGTGAGAGAGAGAGAGAGAGAGAGAGAGAGAGAGAGAGAGAGAGAGAGAGAGAGAGAGAGAGAGAGAGAGAGAGATCGCTGGTCAAACGCCCACGTCCAATAAAGTTCGGATATCAATCATATAGATGTTGATTTATCCTTTAGAAAATAGTTACTGAAACCTTTGCCAACCGAATAGCTTATCGATCAGTCCGTAGTGTAGTGACTGAGATAAAATAAAATATTAGGAGGAAAGAGATTAAGTTAGTTTATAGGGTAAAAATTATGGGGATAAAGTTCAAAAAGCTTGAATATAAACTTGATACTGATTCATGGATCTATATGAGTCGGAAGAACTTAACAGCCTTGATAGGATGATAAAATATGAACGTAAAATAACATAACTTGCATGGTTTATGTTATGGGTTTAGATAATTAGTTTTTGGTAATGGGATTGGGACATGGAATTAGGTCATGGAATCGGACTGTGGAGCTATATCACATGGGGGTAATGGTCAAGAGGAATGCAGGAACACATCAACTATCTCTCTTCTCCTTTCTCCATAACATCGACCTTGGCCGTCTCTTAGAAGGCCCAACTTTCTGGTCTCTTGTCGTGTGAGCTGTTGTGCTTCTGCTAAGGAATTGCTTTAATGCTTCACTGTGGAGTCATGGGCCATTTAAGAACTTCCAGACCAAGTTGTCCTCAAACTTAAACTTGCTGCATTATATCCTGACAGTCCTTCTCTCTCTCTCTCTCTCTCTCTCTCTCTCTCTCTCTCGGACAAGTTGGGTAAAAAAAGAAGATAATAAAGATGTATTCTATTTACAACAAAAAACCCATCTAACATTTTTAAAGATGTTTGTTGATATAAATTTATTCAGATATATACTGTATGGTAATGTATAAATCATATGTAGACTTACAATATCAAGATAATTTATCAGTAACTCCAATACACACAGCTGATGGATAATAAAGTTTCCAATGAATATATGGAAATGTGTCTTACTGTCACTGAACTTTTCCATCTGTGTCCAGACTATAACATACTTGCAGACCACATATACGACCAACAGAATGGTATCTGAGCAATAGTGTAGCAAAGAATCAAAATGAATATGGGGGAAAATAATGACAATCAGATATATCACAAACAACAATTTGATCTTTTGGATTTTTTTTCATGTCAGACAAACTGCTCAGCTATAAACACAAGTTCCTGGCTATTGCATGTCTGTCAGCAAGCGTTCATTCACACTGTTTACCAGCCAGAGATACGTACATTCATTCTATCGCAGCCGTTGTCATCCATAATATTCAGGCGGTGTCTGGTGGTGCGTGTCATAAAAATATAATTCTACTTCATCAAATGTGGAAATTATCAAAGGTCAACATTAAATAGTTATTATTAATTAAAATTTACGAATTTAAATACGATAGATTAAATACTGAAGAACTGAGGTCAGCTTTCTCAAGTCTCTCGGCCAACCAATGAGCTGCCTTGATAGTCAATGAGGCTGAGTGTGTGTGTGAAATAGACAATTATTTCTGAACACATTTGATATTATAATGACAACAATAAATTAACATTCATTGTATCGTCCTATGAGAGAAAAAACTGCGACACACATTAATACTCGACTTTATAAACTAAAACATTATTGCCAAAAAAATAAAAAATATAATGAAATAAAACTTTGCCTCATGCCTGGAGAGCGAGTGTGTGTGAGCACTGGTCAAACACTCACATCCAATATATTTCGGAAATCAATTATCTCTTCTAACCAGGTATTGACTCTGTTCCTGGGAACAATGTTAGTGAAACATGGGTAGCAACCACCGTAGAGTTTATCGCCCGCCACCGCCACAATTACACACCAGTATTGTCTACATCATCACACGCATTTACAACTTTATAGTAACTGAGGTAAACTTTTTACAGCGTAGATGATGGATTTATATTATACAAGAGCTACAAGAGAAAGTTTAATCTAGATAATATAAAAAAGGAGGAACGAGTCATTAATATGTATGAGGTGGAGAGACCCTTGCAGCCGGCGGCGTCATGTGATGGGATGTGAATGTCAGGAGTAATGGTATTACTTCTGTAGAAGCCTGGGTTATGAGGGAGGTCATGGCTTCACTTCGGGTCATGGAGTAGGTAATGGAGGGCAGGGTTATGGGGGTCAGGAGATACAATGACATTACATTTCTTACTTTAATAGAAAACGAAAAATATGTTTCCCCATCTTGTCCTGATGTTCCTATTGACACACTATTGTTGACATTCCAGACGATATTTAATGTTTACTTTTAGCTTTCAAGGATCATTCCAGCGGCAACATCCCGTCTAAGATATGTGGATAAAGGAAGAAAAAAACCCAGTATTGAGATAAGAACCAAGACGGTGATGTAAAGATGTCATATATTTAGACAAAAGACAGACAAGCCATGTCTTCAACAGTCAATCCAAGACATGAATTTTTAACAACATTTACCAAGTCAACATGTCTGGTAGCTTCTGTCATGTCTTACTTGGGGAAAACTGTCCCAAAGTTGTCAAGTGTGTGAACGTTCTTGAAGATCACAGGAGAAGTGGATCCATAGCTAAGATATATATGGAGGAGGGTGATGGATGACTGTGGATGACTCTATCGATGAGGATGATGGATATACAATGAGCTAACAAGAAACTATCATGATTATTGCTCCACCTCATTATATCTCTTGTTGAGTCTCATAGCTGGTCATTATAACAGGAAAATGCTGATGATACATGAAGAGATACCTGACGATGAGTTGCAGATGTATCAGCATAACAGAAATATGTGTCACCCAAACTGAAATACAAAAGTTAACAGAGGCACCCTTACAACACGACCACACGCCATTATAGACACTTGGGAGTTGTGATGCAAGGGCGAAAATACCCTACTTATCCCACATAAGCAAAACAGACGTGAAATCAGAGAAATATAAGTCTCATGGAGTAGTATCATAAGGGAGGAAATAATTTACTCAACTCGTGACAACAAATCCGTAAGGGGCTACATGGTAATATATTCCTAATAGATAAGTGCCACAAGGGCCAAAATAGCTCAATTATCCCCCACTGTTGTAAATATTGGCAACGGGATCTACTATGTGATAAATACGTAGACTGAATGGCAAAGATAATGACTGATATATTCAACAACATTGGCTTCTGTTGGGGATGAAAATGATAATAAAAAAAAATCCTAGTGGGTCAGTTGGTATATAATTTCTCCCTGTTATTAATATTTTCATTCTCGGGTCCAATACTAATTTATTCCACTAGAGACGACGGTGAATATCATAGCTGTATATTTCACGTATAATTACAAATTGAATAATATTAAGATAACATTGGAACTAAAATAAGTTAATTAAATTTCTGTAACATGGCATAAATATGTTTTAATTTAATATTCGTGGTTAGGTTAGGTTAGGTTAGGTTAGGTACCCAGATAGTCATATACGAAGGAAATTATTGTCCACGACACTAATAGACTCACCTGGCTATGGTCATCAGGTGATGTTTGTCTTCTAGTAAAAAAATGTATCATTATTATAAACACCGATAAAGTATATATTTAATGTGTGTGTGTGTGTGTGTGTGTTTGTGTATGTGTGTGTGTGTGTGTGTGTGTGTGTGTGTGTGTGTGTGTGTGTTTTATATATACTCTTGCCCTACACGCTTGTTGAGTCAAGAGATATTGAAAACAAAAATAATATAAATACAACAATAAATATTTTATAAATCTACATTGTCAGCATCATTAATGAGCAGCAGTGTTTAATAGTTTTACGGGGAGAGGGGGGGAGGGGAGGAGGAGGAGGAGACGAAGGGAGAGGAGGAGGAGGAAGAGGAGGATAAGAGGAATGAAACCAAGAGGAAGGCAATTGCAAAGGTGGGGGGACGTGGGTGAGAACGAAGTATAGCAATTACATTTTTTTAAATAAATTACAATTACTGTTTTTTTTAGGTCTGAATTTGTATATCTGTAATTCAGTATTTTATATATATATATATATATATATATATATATATATATATATATATATATATATATATATATATATATATATATATATATATATATATATATATATATATATATATATTATTTTTTAGGTCCATTTGGTCATTTATAGATCATTGTGGTTCGTAAATTCCCGTAAATACCAAAACTTAAATTCTTTTTCCCTGCAACATGAATCAGAATTTTTCTCGCTGGATCTTGGCTGCAATTTCCACAGTAGTATTCAACTTCACGAGGTATCATTCACCGGGAAAATAATACCTCGTTCATACAAGTTCATTCAGAAGATTAGTGGCTGGTGAGGAGACTGACTCAACCTGAAGTCATCTATGTTCGTATTATTTTGTGTTACTTGTTATGGGTAAATATATCCAGTTAAGGCTTCATAACAGGGATTCAGAGGTTGGACGGTACTCTTTCAGGAACTTGGGGTGGGGTGGGAGGGGAGTAGTAGGAGGAGGACAGAAGGGAGAAGGAGTAGAAGTCGGAGTGAGAGGAGGAGTAGGAGGGAGAAGGGTAGGAGTAGGAGTCACAGGTAGGAGTAGGAAGAGAGCAAACAAGAGCACAATACCTCTCTCACTCCCGTCTCTCACTCGCGTCTGTAACCCCCGTCTCTCACTCTAATCTCTCACTCCTGTCTCACCCCATCTCTCACTCCTGTCTGTAACCCCCGTCTCTCACTCTAATCTCTCACTCCTGTCTCACCCCCGTCTCACCCCATCTCTCACCACCGTCTCTCGCTCTATCTAGGTAAGGGAAAGGTCTCTACGTGATGGCACTCTTGTTATGATAATCCACCAGTCAGGTCGAGAGGAGGAGAAGCAGCTCTTCAAAGGAAAGTGTTGATTCAGATCTGAGTGGCGAGCTCTTCTACTTATGTTGAGAGAGAGAGAGAGAGAGAGAGAGAGAGAGAGAGAGAGAGAGAGAGAGAGAGAGAGAGTACAGTTTTACCTGGATAAATCCTTCTACTAGCCACCTGTCTCCGCCTCCCAGAATACGTCACTTAGGTTCAAATCCCCGCTGACTGTACCCAGAGACGCCCTGTTACTCATACTAATTCTGTACACAATAGCTCAACACTTCTGGTTATGACACTGATGAGGAAACAATACGTATTTAAATGAGAGAGAAGAGGAGGTTGGATGGTGTAGGGATAACTGAGACACTCTTTAGGTACTTGATATTGTGGTGGTGAGACATACAGGTGTTAACAACAGGGGAATTGATACTCTACTGCATGACTGGAATATAAAAATTGGTTAGGTTTTGCTAGGTTAGGTTACCAGGTTAGGTTACTAGGTTAGGTTACTAGGTGTGGTTAGGATAGGATAGGATAGGTTAGGCTAGGCTAGGCCAGGTGTCCGTATATTACTAAAAATACCTCTTTCATACCTTGACACAGTCGAATATTAGGTCCATTAGCGGCGTAAGAGCGATGTAAGGTCACGGTAATACAGACGTTGTGTAGTGATGGTAAAAAGGTGTATTTAGCTTAACTTTATCCTTCTTGGAGCTCTATGTTATTGAGAGCGTTCAAGTCACTTTCTGGAACATAAAAAAAGGTGTTGGATGGAAGTGAGTGATTCTCTCTGTATAGGATTAAAGTGTATTAAATATAATTCTTGTTTGTGAGCAGATGAAATTGCATTCCATTTCCTCCCTCCTTTAAAAAAAATGAATTCCTTATTTTTTTTTTTAGATATTGGACACCGTGTTACTGCCTAGAAATTAATATGTTTGACGATAATGATTTAACCCTTTGATAATGATGATGATGACGACAATGATGATGATAATGATGGTTATGACGACATTGATGATGATGATGATGATGATGACGATGTTACCCTTTGTTGACGATGATATAACCCTTTGATGATGATGATGATAATGCTGTTGATTTAACCCTTTAACGACTATAACTTAACCCTTTAACAACAATTAACTCACCCTCCAGGACTCAAAAGGGTCACTTAACTAAACTCCTCTCCTCTCACACCACGAATTAAACATTACAAAGTGCAATTCATTCAGTTACAGTCATTTCTGAAATTTCTGTAACTAGTAAGGATTCTCTTGATATTCATTACCTGTGAATAGTGTAAAAACTTGGACCTTTGACACATAGATCGATAGAGGGAAATCTGTCTACTATGTTTTGTGTAATTATGATGCTGGTATGTTGATTAAATCTGGGAAGTAATCTGAGAGGAACTTATTGAATGTATAATGGCTGTTTTATCATAGGTAGGGTTAGGTTATGAGAGACTGTGTGTGGGTGTGTGTGTGTGTGTGTGTATGTGTGTGTGTGTGTGGGGGAGTTAATTCCTTGCTAGTTGATATATCATAAAAAACAAGAACTGAGACAGGAGAATCATTACCTAGGAGAACCACCAGCTAGGAGAACCACCAGTTAGGAGAACCACCAGCTAGGAGAACTACCAGCTAAGAGAACCACCAGCTAGGAGAACCACCAGCTAGGAGATCCACCAGCAGAACCCATGAGTCAAGTCTTTTATAAGGAAAGGGAAAGTCATCTATTAGGGGAGAGTAATGGTGGAGCTGACTCACGGGGAGAGGAGGGGGAGGATAGTGCCGTGAGATGATGTTGGGGGTGTGTGTGTGTAGGGGGGTGTGTGTGTGTGTGTGTGTGTGTGTAGTGGGGAGGTGTGTGTGTGGGTGTGTGTATGTTAATCATTTACCGTTTGACTAAATATTGAAAAGTCTACTGTCAATAACACACCCTCTCTCTCTCTCTCTCTCTCTCTCTCTCTCTCTCTCTCTCTCTCTCTCTCTCTCTCTCCTAACACGACCCACCGCCTCTTTCTCAATGTCAGTAGATCCACATTTGAATATCAAACACAAACAGGTCTCGAAGCTCAGAAATTCTGCCTCACGGATGTGGTTGACAAACATCCAGAAGTGTGTCACCTTTCCACATAACCTTACCTGACCTGCATTATTTTGCTTGACCTCAGATGACCTTAATCATTTGCTTTGACCCCAGGTGACCTTAATCATTTCACTTGACCTCAGATGACCTAGAATATTTTGCATAAACACATCGTACCTTCATGATTCCTTTTGTGAGGTCATCAGATGGCCTCATGACTTCAGTTGATGTCAGACAAGACTTAATGACTTTAAATTATCTTATAGAAGTTAACTGTAGGCGGTTTGTCGTTAGTTGACGGTACAAGCCCCGCCCCCCTTGCAGGTCATTGGCTCATACAAAATGTTCAATTGTTATTAATATTTTGTAAATAAATTCATATAACTGTTAAGGATATCCAGTTCTGGCTCATTTTAATGCTGAATTTAATGTATATAAAGATATAACTGCTTGAAAACATCAACTCTCTAGATATGAGTGAAAGAAGTATGAAATAAAAGAATATTTACCGTCGAAGTCACAAACAAATTCACACTTTCGGACAAGGGGAGGCGGAGGGAGGGTCTTCTTAGCTTAGTACCGGCAGTAAACTAAACAACATGGTCGACACACTGGTAAAGTTAATGGATATACTCGATTTTTTTTTATTACAGAAAACTCTTAACATATTAATTTGCATATCACTACCATCACGATGCCTCAGAAATTCATAAGTTTGTTGAGTAGCGGTTCACCCTTAGCTGGGGGAGAGGGTGTGGTGAGGGTGATGAAACTTCCTCCAAACTTTGAGGCTAAAATGGTGATGGTGTTGGTGGTGCTGATGGTGATGGTTGCGTGGAGGAGGTGAGGGAGGTGGGTGAGGGAGGGGGAGGGAGGTGGGTGAGGGAGGTAAGGGTGGCTAGGGAGGGAGGGGGGTGTAGGGAATTAGGAATGATTGACGAGGAGAAGGTTGGGGGGGGGATGGGTGAGGGAGGAAGGGAGGGACGGAGGATGGAAGGGAATGGAAAAGATGGGTAAGAGGTAATGAAGGATGATGGATGAATGTGGAAGGAGAGGTAGAGAAGAAAGGTAATAGACGGGTGATGGATGATGGATGAAAGGAATAAATAAGAAGGATAAGAGATGGATGACGGATGATAGGTTTACAATAATCACCTCTCACACAAAAACCACCACGAGAATGATAACTGCCCGATACTGCCCGATACTGCCCGATACTACCCGATACTGCCCGATACTGCCCGATACTGCCCGATAACTTTCACACTATTATTCGATACTGATCAATATTTTTTTGGTACATTCTGTCCAGTCAAGTCCAATAATCCGGAATAGTTGTATATGATCTTCGATAACCGGCAGATAACTGTCCGATATTTTCCGAAAAGTGTCAATTATCGGTCGATGATATTGGATATATATCTCTTTAGCCGACCTATAATATGTTAACGCATACAATGGCCCCACAAGAAAACAAACAATAAAAACAATATATATTTTTTTACATTTTCCTTAGAAACTCAAGTATCCCGAAAAAAATAAATCCGAAAAAATCTAAAGAAATCCGGAAAAACAAAATGAATCCGTAAAAAAAAAAAGATCAGAAAAAATAAAAATAAAAACGAAAACAAAAATCAGGCAATATAAATTTCTTCCTTTCATTAATATCGCCATTAGATTTATATATATTCACACTGTCATCCAGGCTGTATGAGTATGTTGTGAGAGACGTGTATGAGTACCACAATCATCCGGGTCTAATGTGAGGGTTCTTAGAATCATTCAGTATTAACTAACATATCATAGCTTATTGAAGATCAGGGAGATATTGAACACTTACTGGTGTTAGGTGTTGGTGTGGCTGGCTCTCTCTCTCTCCCTCTCTCTCTCTCTCTCTCTCTCTCTCTCCCTCTCTCTCTCTCACCACAACTATTAATGACAGACTCTTGTAAACTTCTTCAACACTTTTTTTTTTATCCCACTCCTAATATTCTTGAAGCTGAGCCGTTTATATGCAAATGATCACAAACTTCTGGGGTGAGATGCGGATTCCTACCATTTTCCTCACGAATCGAGTTTCTTTCTTTGGCTGAGAGTCGCCTAAGTAATTGCCTCACGCCTTTCTCGTAAGTTCAATCCTGTTTTGAATGGCTTAACGCGAGGAGCCTGGTAGGTTGATTAGCATATATTAAAACAGTCATAATGCTTAGTAAATTCATTAATATACAGGAATGGTGAGTGAGGGAGGATTGTCTTATTGGTTTTAAAGGAATTCAAACTGTCATTCGTTTTCCTGGCCAATAGTACGACAGAAGGTGATCTCTTAGCGTGTGTGTAGTGTGTGTGTGTGTGTGTGTGTGTGTGTGTGTGTGTGTGTGTGTGTCCCTTTAGTATCTCCCTGTACGTGTCTACACCTCTGCTGGTCTTGATCTCCCCAGCCGACCAATATCCAACTTTGTCAACTGTCCAACTAAATCTGTCCATAAGTTAAGACATTTGGCACCCTCCCCTCACTCTTCTCTCACCCTCTCCTCACCCTCACCCTCCCCTCACCCTCCCTCTCTCCTCACCTCTCCTCACCCTCCCTCCCTCACCTCTCTCACTTCCTCACCCTCACTCCCACTCTCCTCACCTCTCACTGAATGACTCTAAGTTCTCTCCCTGACTTGACTTCTTCTCCAGCTCGCCCTCAAGAACATTTGAACTGATACTGTTTTCGTTTTTATTCAATTAGTCCCCCCAAAATATACTAGTACAGGCTAATAAAAACCATTTTCTCTGTTTGTTTAAAATTTTCCCATTTTTTATGTTTGCTTTAATTTACTCATTTTCTGTGTTTGTTTTTAATCACCAAAAAATAACAACTATCATTTTCGGTTCCTAATCACACTAGCAGAGGAATTTTCGTTTTTGGTGGAGTTGGTTGTAAACTTTTAACAATATTTTACTCATGGAGGCTTTTTCCCTTGTTGATATTTGGTTTATTAAGTACCCAAATAAACAAGCTAAGGGAGGTACTACAGTTGTTTTGCCAGGATTTGTCCCAACATAAGAGCATCAACAAAATACTACAGTCAACACAACACCAAGGCGTTCCATCCCATCGCCACAGCAGCCTCTTCCTCTCCCCAGCCTTTCCTATCCAACAAAATTCTTCACCGGACTCTAAGAAGAAAGTTTAAAGAAAGAAAGGAAGTCTGGAACCTGGATGATAAGAAAATCAAGTAAAAAAATATAGAAACTGAAGGAGAAAATCAAAGTTAGATTAGGTTAGGTTAGGTTAGGTTAGGTTTGGTTTGGTTAGGTTAGGTTTGGTTAGGTTAGGTTGTTATACCCCGCCATAACTTCCTTCCCAAACAACTTCTTATCTCGAGGGAGGAAAAAAAAATCTTCTACAGACGATGGAAGAAAATAAATCCAAGAATGAAAAAGTTTGGAAGCTGAAAAAAGAAATTCGAAGGAGCAAGTTTAGGAACTGCCTCGTTGGGAGGATATCTAGCCTGACAGATGGGAGGGTGGGGATGTGTGTCTGGGATCTGGTGGTAATGGCCGCTGTAACATCACCAAGTCGATCATGTAATACTGTAGTGCCTCAGAACATTACAGAGAAACCTCTATATAACGGACTTTCTTCTCCATTTAATCCGTTATATGGAGGTTTTACGTCTACCGGACCTTTCATATAACGGACTTTCTTCTCCATGTAATCCGTTAAATAAGGGTCTCACATTAACGGACCCTTGATATAACGGACTTTTCTCCCCATATACTCCGTTAAATAAGGTCTTTAATGAACCTAACTTAACTGATCCTAAGAATTATATAACTTTGAAACGCCTGATGACGTCGCATAACTGTTGTTCAGTAAAATATGGAAAATTCCAGTCAATAGATGAGTCAGTCAAGAGCTGGGTCAGTCAAGAGCTGGGTCAGTCAGGAGATGGGTCAGTCAAGAGCTGGGTCAGTCAAGAGATGGGTCAGTCAAGAGACGGGTCAGTCAAGAGCTGGGTCAGTCAAGAGACGGGTCAGTCAAGAGACGGGTCAGTCAAGAGACGGGCCAGTCAAGAGATGAGTCAGTCAAGAGATGAGTCAGTCAAGTCAGTCAAGAGATGAGTCAGTCAACTAAGAAAATTTTGATTAAAAGGATAAATTTAATTAGAAAGTTAACTCCGGGTGAATGATCTTTGATGCAATGTCGCCCACCAATCAGAATGTGTCACTCAGAGATGGATGGATATGTCATCCATGTGCCACTCAGAGATGGATGATTGGGGGTTTGTGTCATCCATGTGTCACTCAGAGATGGATGGTTGGGAGGTTGTGTCATCCATGTGCTACTCAGAAATGGATGGTTGTGTCATATGCCAATCAGAGATGGATGGTTGTGTCATACGTGTGCCACTCAGAGATGGATGGTCGTGTGAGGCAGGTCTGTGGTCGTGCTTGATGTTGATGGTGGAGGGTGTATAGTGACGTCATCTTTCATGAATATATTACAGAACAGAACAAAAAAATGTGTTATTCTTCAGCCACTTGTCCCCAGCGGCGGCTATCTCATACTACTTTTGTGTGTGTGTGTGTGTGTGTGTGTGTGTGTGTGTGTGTGTGTGTGTGTGTGTGTGTGTGTGTGTGTGTGTGTGTGTGTGTGTGTGTGTGTGTGTGTGTGTGTGTGTGTGTGTGTGTGTGTGTGTGTGTGTGTGTGTGTGTGTGTGTGTGTGTGTGTGTGTGTGTGTGTGTGTGTGTGTGTGTGTGTGTGTGTGTGTGTGTGTGTGTGTGTGTGTGTGTGTGTGTGTGTGTGTGTGTGTGTGTGTGTGTGTGTGTGTGTGTGTGTGTGTGTGTGTGTGTGTGTGTGTGTGTGTGTGTGTGTGTGTGTGTGTGTGTGTGTGTGTGTGTGTGTGTGTGTGTGTGTGTGTGTGTGTGTGTGTGTGTGTGTGTGTGTGTGTGTGTGTGTGTGTGTGTTGTTACTAATGCCAAACAACTCTCGTCCTTACACAGTCTGTCTATAAGGGCTATAATAACCTCCCAAGAGAAAATCTGGAACAAGCAACTCTTACACTGACAAAAATACACAATAAAAAAGACAACCTTTGAATGGGGAGCTTTTTTTTGTTCTCGGACGCAGCCTGAGATGAACAACTCTCGCTTGTAGTCACTTTGTCGTTAAGGTCCATAGTACAGCTTCCAGAGGCGTCCTGGAACGAGCAACAATCGCCTTTACAAGTTTTTCCAGGAAGAATCATAATATCTTTCCAAAGTCGACTTTGTTCTTTTATCGTATACTGGAATATATAACACTCGTCCTTAAGCAAGGTGGCAGTAAGGATCATAATGAATCTACCAGAAACATTTTCTTCTTAGGGGCAGTATAGAACAAATAATTCTTGTCTGTATAGATATTGTCAATAAGGACCAAAATAAACCCTGAGGTGTGATGACCTTGTTTCCTAAAGCACCCTGGAATGAGTAACTCCTACCTTTATGCAGTATTTCAATAAGGACTATGATGAATCTTTCTTCCAGAGGCAACCTTGTCTCTCGGAGTCGACCTGGAACGCATTTCGGTAATGAATCGGGTGAAGATAACCTGGACCCCGGACCCTGGACCCCGGACCCTGGACCCCGGACCCCCAGGTTGGCTCAGCGTCTATTTTTACTCTCGACTACATTCACTGAGACGAGTTGCTGACCCAGCGAGATGTGCTTTGGGTCTTTCTTTCTCCGGAGGGATTTTGGTTGTAATTCTCTTTCTTTCTCTCTGCTGTCACTGTATTCATAACCTAACCTAACCAAACCTAACCCTACTTTATCCTATTTTATCAGGAAAACTCCTTCACGTTAATCCTTCTATTAGCAGCAGGATAATCAGCTAATTATACAGTATATATGGATCACGTCTAGGCATCATAGGATCTCAATTTAGTGTCATCGTCCCGTCTGTCATGCTCACGACGCCCTTAGACACGGAGATGGTGTTAATTATTTTGCTACGCGGGGAGAAGGAGACCAGGAGGACCCAAGAGAAGCCAAGAGGACCTCAGAATGATCCAGGAGGACGTAGGGGGACTCATTAGGATCCAGAAAGACCCCAAAATGATCCAGGAGGACTCAAGAGGACCCAGAAAGACCTCAAAATGATCCAGGAGGACTCAAGAGGACCCAGAAAGACCCCAAAATGATCCAGGAAGAGTCAGAAGGATGAAGGAAGACCCACATCAAACTGGCCACTGAGGCCGAACTGACATACAGAATGTATAGTAAGGTTCAGTATCTCACGCCATCATAGTAATCCCCTCGAGTGAACTGTGTTAACTTCTGCTGTGTTAACCTCTGCTGTGTTAACCTCTGCTGTGTTAACCTCTGCTGTGTTAACCTCTGCTGTGTTAACCTCTGCTGTGTTAACCTCTGCTGTGGTAACCTCTACTGTGTTAACCTCTGATGTCACATTAACTAAACGCGTCTCATAATCCAAGACACCGTGACCCTCGGATGACCTCAGTTATCACCCCTGACTGTATGAATCAGTGTGACGTGTGACTGGGTGTTTCTTAGTCTTTTGTAGTCGTTAATAAGTATGAGTGTAGGAGCTACCTGACCAAGACAGTGTATGAGACAACACAGAATGTCCAAGGTTTATGAAGCAACAGGTCGAGACAACGAGTTATAATGAGTGACACTGCTTCACTGAAGACTATCGGGTCATTTATTGTCTCAGCCCCTCATCTATACCTTATTTCATTGACCTCTCTCTGTGGATGGTGGTGGGCGTGGTGGTGGTGGTGGGCGTGGTGGTGGTGGTGGGCGTGGTGGTGGTGGTGGGCGTGGTGGTGGTGGTAGTGGGCGTAGAACATTGCAGGTTCTTGACACTAACCAACTTTTTGAGTCAGCTCCCACACACTGCTAGATGTCGTCAGGAGGCAATATGTGATATCCTCTTGCTTGTCGTGTACCGGACCAGTATTGATTCAGCCGCATCAAACTGATTGAAGTACATTCTTTTTGTGGAGAGAGAGAGAGAGAGAGAGAGAGAGAGAGAGAGAGAGAGAGAGTGTTGGCAGGTCAGTGAACAAAAGCCACCAGGTGTTGCAAGGTGCTTACCAAACAAGAGAGATTATTCTTATTTTTTATTTCCTTTTTTACTTTTATTCAATGTATGTAACTAATTTGTTTTCGTTATATAAATTATCTTTTATTTTATTTTTTATTTTATTTATTTTATTATTTTTTTGAGTAATGTCTCGGTGTAATGTTTCGAAACTCCGAACCAATAACCCCGAGTCTTCAATACGCCATTTTATCAACGTGAACTACGGGCGGCGCTTTATTCCTTACCTGGTGTGTGGATGGCCATGACACCAAGTTCTTAACCTCACTTACTCGTCCACTCAACCCAGGAAGTCACAGTCCCAGGTTGATTATAGTAATTAAAAAAAAAAAAAAAAATTCACATGACTCCTTAGAAAAGTAAAAGTTAATTAACCAGGTGAAACAAAACAAAACCAAACAGACATTAAATACACTAATTGAGGTAATACATCAGGTCATAATAATAATAACATCGTCTTTTCACTCACCAAATTAAGGAGATTTATTTTATGTATTTAATAATGAGTTATTGTTCCGTTTCCCCATTCCTACTCACTCCTCCCTCCTCCTACCTCCTTTTCCCACCCCTCTTCCTCTTTTATCCCTCTTTCTTCCTCCCTCCACTTCTTTATCCTTGCTCCTCTCATCTCCTCCTTCGTCCTCCTTCCTCTTCCTCCTCCTCCCTCTTCCTTCCTCCCTCCACTTCTTTATCCTTCCTCCTCTCATCTCCTCCTTCGTCCTCCTTCCTCTTCCTCCTCCTCCCCTCTCCTTCCTCCCTCCACCTCTTTATCCATCCTCCTCTCATCTCCTCCTTCGTCTTTCGTCCTCCTTCCTCTTCCTCCTCCTCCCCTCTCCTTCCTCTCTCCTCTCATCTCCTCCTTCGTCCTCCTTCCTCTTCCTCCTCCTCCCCTCTCCTTCCTCCTTCCCTCCTCCTGTATGATCGACCTGACCTCACTCCTCCTTCACCCTGGCAACACTCCTAGCTGGCTGGTGATGGCGGCTGTCTCCCTAATGTGACCTGAAAGCTTCATTTTTGCTTCACTTGATCTGCTTTACTGTCTCGATTAGTGTCTCAACCTATCTGAACCTTTGCTTAATAGTATCTGAACCTTTGCTTAATAGTATCTGAACTTTTGTTTAATAGTATCTGAACCTTTACTTTATAGTGTCTGAACCTTTGCTTAATAGTATCTGAACCTTTGCTTAATAGTATCTGAACCTTTGCTTAATAGTATCTGAACCTTTACTTCACGGGATCCGGATTGATAAGTTAAGATAAGCCTGACAGGTGGGAAAGCTGTTGATGGTAATGAGAGGAAGCTTATCTTGAGCAGCTGGCCATAATGAGGGAATATAGATGAGGGGAGAGAAGTGAGAGTCTTGGGAGAGAAGTGAGAGTCTTGGGAGAGAAGTGAGAGTCTTGGGAGAGAAGTGAGAGTCTTGGGAGAGAGTCTTGGAGAGAGAAGGAGAGTCTTGGAGAGAAGTGAGAGTCTTGGGGAGAGAAGTGAGAGTCTTAGAGAGAAGAGTCTCGAAGATATGAGAGTCTGAAGAGAAGTGAGGTCTGGGAGAGAAGTGAGAGCCCTTGGGAGAGAGTGAGAAGAGTCTTGGGAGAGAAGTGAGAGGAGAGAAGTGAGTCTTGGAGAAGAAGTTAGGAATGAGAATCTCTGGAAAAGAGTAAAAATCCTAAGCAAGAAGTAGTGAAAGCCGTGAGAGGGAGGGAGGGAGAGCCGTGGGTGTTAGAGAGGGAGAGGCGTGGGAGGGAGAGGCGTGGGAGGAAAGGAGTGGGAGGTAGGGAGGGAAATGCGTGGGAGAGAGAGAGTAATGAATAGCCCTGGAGGGGAAGGAGGGAGGGAGAGAGAGAGAGAGAGGGAAAGAGAGGGAGGGAGAGTGCAGGAGACCGGGCGAGTTAATGGGGAAAGTT